>NC_031966.2:29216532-29518897 GCF_001858045.2 Oreochromis niloticus | reverse complement strand
ACAAACTTCACAGCTTGAATATTTGAGTTCAAATACCTGGGGTCAACCATTCAAAGAAACAAGAGAGGTAAAGAAGAGAATGCAGGTGGGATTGAATGGGTGGAGACAAGTCTCTGGGATGATTTGTTATATAGGGGACAGCAAGTATGAAAGGGAAGGTTTACAAGATGGTAGTGACACCTGTTATTATGTATGATCTGGAGACTGCTGCACAAACAAAAAGATGGAATTTGGAGCTGGAGGTTGCAGAGTAGAAGGTATTTAGATTTTCACTGGGAGTGATCACAATGGACAAGATTAGAAATGAGTACATCAGAGGGACAGCTCAGGTTGAGCAGACTGGAGACAAAAATAGAGATTTGAGACTGAGATGATTTGGGCATGTGCCAAGGACGGATAGTGGATATTCTTGACAAAGATTGTTGAATATGGCGTTGCCAGGCAGGAGCAAAAAACCACTGAGATCCATGTATCCATGTATCTAGTGAAGGAGGACATGCAGAGGGTTGGTGTGACAGAAGAGGATGCTAAGGTTAGGATAAGATGGAGGCAGATAATCGACTGCGGCAACCTCTAAAGGGAGCAGCTGAAAGAAGAAGAAGCATACTTGAGTATTGTTACTGCTGCTGTATGACCACAGTGTACCCATCGCCTGAAAGCTGCGTCCAGCAGATAACTTGCCATGTCTCAAAGCTCAAATCGTCACAAACTGGTTTGTTAAACGTGACAATGAGTCCAGTGTACTCAAATGGCCTTAACGGGCAACAGATCTCAATCCAGTTGAGTACCTTTGGGATGTGATGGAACAGGAATTTCACACGATGCATGTCCAGTCATTAAATTTGCAACAGCTGAAGAATGCATTCAGCACCTTGCTGAATCTGCTGCACGAAGAATCACCCACTACTAGTGATGTGTACCTAATGAAGTGGCTAGTGAGCACATGACACCAGGTTCAATTCTAAGTTGATGTAATAATGTTGCGCACACCAACAAAATAGCACGACTTTAAGTGTCAGATAAAGTGAGAGCATTATGAAGCTACTTATTATGATTTTTTTTTAATATATCAAATCTTAGATATGCGGTTTCACTTCTTTTTTTCTTTCTTAACAGACACGATCACAGGAAACACAGCGTTCAGTAGTGCCTGCCCGGAATAATGCTGAGACAGTGAAGGAGGGTGTTGCTATGTGTGCGCTCTGCCAGTCAGCACTGGGTAACCAAACGTTCAAATTAAAAAGTAACAGAAAGCTAAATCAGTGCCGTCCCAGATTACAGCTTTTACCCACAGCGAGCAAATGCTTTAGGTAGATCCTAGCTTTTCAGCAAATATAAACACCACACTTGCGTTGCCCTTTTTTCACCAATTTTTTTATGCTGCCATATTTGGCTCACACTTTGTTTTTCTTTTCGCTGCCAGTATGACTAAGCTACGAATGACATGTAAGATGAGTGAAGAGCATTTACACGTAAACATGATTGCTTGATTGCTTTAGACTGACTGACAGGAAAAAAACGCCTTAAAATCTGCAAATAACGTAAATGGTGTGCGTCACAGGAGTTTGCGTGGATTCGGTGATGGAAAAAAAAATGTCAGTTGCTGGTTTGCTGCATAGTCAGTTTTAGCAAAAAACAATGAGCTCATTGAGTTGAACACAGAAAGATAAGGAGCTCTAACGTTCGCTATGGGGCCTTTTGAATCCTGAATGCAATCTATCAAGTTTAAAGTCGTGCACCGAGTGATGATAACAATGTTTCCTGGCAGTTCTTCTGTTATTTGCAGACCTTTGACTTCTAAGCAGTTTACCCATTATATCTAGGGGCATCAAATATCTAAATATTTGATCAAATAACTGCAATTTCTGCAATATTTTCTGCGCTCATATGTTATCGTGGTTAACTTTATGACCAGCATCGCGCACCACATACTTCCTCTGAACAAATGCATGCCATATAATGAAGCAGAGGTTAAAAAATGGCTGGTAGAAAGGCCGTGTCATTTCACATATATTATGTAATAACACAAAAGACAAAGCATTGAAAGTAATGGAATAAAGATACAAATACAGATACAGATGGGAAGCCTGATATTGGAAGTTGTGTATCAAGGTTTAACATCCACATCCAAATATCCACTGCTGCTTTTGGAAAGCCTTCAGAAGTCATTGCTGGTGTTTCATCCTTCATAAGAAAACAATATCAAACTGAGTCTACAAAATGTATAAAATTATAAAACTTCACCTTCACTTCTGTGGCCATAATGCATCACATTTATTCAGCATTTATCACACAGCTGAGCAGCTACAACGCAACTATTTGATCTCTTTAGCCCCACAAAGTGTTTTGAACATCATCCAGCAGTAAAAGGAACTTATTTATCCCCAAAGGGTCTCTTATGGAGGGGAAATGTGCTATAAGACAGCTGACAGGAGGCCTCGTGTCCTTTTCAAACTGAGGCGCATAAAGCTTTTATCAAGCCAGGCACTTTTAAAATACGTTCAGCATCAAAGGTCCCGTTATTTAACACTGTATTTCATTTTAACAATGCATTGTCTCTTTACCCCTTCTCCTTCAGCACTTTCAGTGTAATGGTCAAACCTCCAGCATCGCAGAGCTGAAACTCTTCCACCAGAGCTTCATCATGTGGCTGCTGAGCAGCATCAACACGCACACAGTCTCCTTCATGATCGTCCTTGTCCTCAATTTCCTCGAAGTCATCTGGATAGTCAACTTGTTCTGAAGTGTCAGGGATCTCTGGAAAAAAAAACAAGATTAAAAGGATGACACACGTTTGGTTTTAATAATGGCATTGTAAGTTGGTTTATTCTCAACAGACCTGATATAGGAGAGCTGTTAACATTTTTCACACATTGTTTTGATCACTAGTAGTGGATTGTTTTGTTTTCACACATCACAGATCAACAGAAGGTCCCACTGGAAAAGCAGGTTTTCCCTCAGTTTATCAGTTGATCACTCTGTTCATCTATCCCTTTAGCAGAGGAATCATCTATTTAACACATGTTGGTAAGTAGCTGAAAAAAGAACCCATTGTAGTGTTTTCATTTTCCCCCAAACTGTCTACATTATTTATCCATCCATATTTTTCTTATCCCAGCTGTCACAAGGACCTTTTTGGTGCGTGGCCACACTGCTAACCACTGTACCACCCCTTACATTATTAAGTTGGAACAGATAAGGGTAGATATGTTGCACTTTGATGCTGCTGCTGTAAAAGATCTGTAATACTAACTAAATAACTAAAAATAGAATTTCACATTTTTCTGGCCTTAAACAATAATCACTGCATTGTTTGGTAATTTCTGGGTTATTCCAACTTTACTAAGCTGCTGTCATGAAACTACACACTCACTAGTGATCCCTAAAGTGCCACCAGAAATTCTCAGATTTAAGAAGCTGAAACAGTTGAAGAAAGTTCTACATAAATGTTACAAATGTGTTTTTACAGTGTTCAGACGATAACCATAGCCCCAGATAGTTCTTACATTAGGCTCATCAGTTCACTATAAGATCTAACAAAAAAAGTTTAGGATTCGATAGAAGTTACTCAATGAACAGTTAACAATATGTGACTGAAGTGATTCAACTTTAAGTCAAGGAATTTAACCACAATTTTACCATTTCCAAGGGCCCAAACTAACTTTGAATATAAGGATTACTTTTAATACAGCCAATGAGTACATGAAGTCCAGAACCTGTGAATATCATCATTGAGATGATGAGATGCTCTGCCAGGCCTGCTTTTTGTGGGTTTTTCTGCATTCAGCTTTGTCTTCATTAGCTGAAAAGCTGCTCTACTGAGTTGAAATCAGGTGACTGAACTCTTGGGTTGCTTTTGCACTTTGCTTTGGTTTGATTTGAACACCTCACAGTTCATCCTGCTACTTCCATTAGCAGTCACAGCATCAATAAACCACTGAGACCCGTTTCCACCGGCGTCCACATGTGTCGATGCCATAATGCTGCCTTCGCCGTGCTTGACAGATGATGCGGTATGCTTTGGATCATGAGCTTTTTCTCTCCTTCTCCGTAATTGATCCACAGATTCCTTTTACAGAATTGTGCAGACTCGTTTAGATGGTTTTTTTGACAAATCTAATCTGGCCTTCCTGTCCTTGAGTGTAACCAGAGGTTTTCAGCTTGTTTTACACTCGCAGTGTTTCCAACCATGAAGCCATCATTTTGGCAGTGATACACCTGCCTTCTCAAGAGTATTCTTAACTTCATTAAATGTTGTGAAGTTGTCAGGAGATTTATTCTAAAACACTTCTTCAGTTGAGAATCAGAGAGGAGAAACACAGTTTTACTTGTATACAAGGGCAGCACAGAGCACCCACAGTGAGAGTGATGGCTCTGTGACACGTGCTCTGAAACTGCCCTGGCCTTTATTTATACATCAGTGGGTGTTTGTTCCTTACATTGGAATGTGGATGTTTAGGTGAGTGTGTGTGTGTGTGTGTGTGTGTGTGTGTGTGTGTGTGTGTGTGTGTGTGTATGTGTGTGTGTGTGGGGTCAAAGCATGACCCCATATATGACTTCCCTAAACCTGCTGGCCTGGAAGTCCAGCAGTTCATCTAAACAAAATGCACTTAGCCTAAAACAGGCATAGATACGTTTATCCTATCATAAAACAATAAAAGAAGGTACGACCTCTCCCATTCTCCCAGAGTGTGGGTGTGAAAACCAGAACACCCTGGAAATGCACACAAAGCCTACTAAAGATCACACATCCTATCACTACACAATCGATTATACACCTCTAAGCATATATGGAAACTTATATCATTAAAAGCTTATACTGACTACTAAGTACAATTTTCCATTGACAGAAGTAGTTTTTCTCAACCTCAAAAAGACCTGTGTGATCATCCACTTTAGTTTTCTTTGTGGTCTCTCAGGCTTTTTCTGATGCTGAGCTGGCCAGTACATTCATTCTTGTTAGGACAGTACTACATAACTGATCTGGCAATTCCCAAATTTTTGTTCATAGACATATTTTGTTTTGTTTTTTAAAAAAACCTAATGACAGCTTATGAATCTTTTACGTGATTGATTTGTCATAGAATAACACAAAGGTGCCTCACTGGGCTATTAAAGTACTCATCGGTGATTTTTCCAGTTACTTTCAAGCATCTGAAAATGGAAGAGTTTATAAAAATGTTTCTAATTCCTAAAGAGTTAATGTTTTTTGTTAAACTCTGATTTAAACCTAAAATTGGCCTGTCGGTCACATCATGATTGCTGGATATAAAATCCACTGTGGTGTTTCAATGTTGTTGTTTTTTAAATGTCATATGCTCAATGTCTGAATACTTATGGACATTGGAGGGATGCATTACCAATGGACTCAGCAGAATTGCTCCTCATTGCCAACCCAGACTGTTTACTTTGTCCCTCCAGAGAAGACAAGCTTCCATCATCATCAAAATCCTCAGGATAGTGGCATTGGTTCTGTTCATCTTCCTCCTCTACATCGGCAGAGGAGAAACTGACCTCCATACTTTGTTCTTTCTCTTCCCAAGAGTAGGACTGACTGGCAAAACAGGGTTGAAGTGTTGTGTTGATGTCTTCTTTTTGAACTTCCAAATTAATGTGAGCCACAGGCGTGCAGCAGTCTGTCTCTGTGTCTTTGATAGATTGCAGGTGATCTCGCACATAGGCACTGCTAAGTATAAAAGCAGCACTGGGCCTGTTGTCCGGATTGAGGTTGAGCATGCTCTGGATTAATGAGGAAATACTATCTGAGAACAAGTCAGGCACCGGGTGGTACTCTCCTTTGGTGATCTTATTGAACAGACTCAGGAGATTTGTGGCTGCAAAAGCAGGCCTGAGAGCACAGAGCTCATACAGGAGACAACCAAGAGCCCAGATGTCGGACTTGCAGCTGTACGGGATGTCCTGGCAAAGCTCGGGACTTAGGTAGCTGGGTGTCCCAACACATGTGGAAGCCATATCGGCTGTGTTAGTCATTATTCTGGATATGCCAAAATCCCCTAACTTTACCACACCTTGCTTTGTCAGCAGCACATTAGAGGGTTTGATGTCCCTGTGAAGTATTTTAGCTGTGTGTATGTAATTTACAGCCATAGCGACCTGGACAAACCAGCCCATCACAGTGTGCTCTGTGAAGAACTCCCCTGGTTTCCTCTCCTTTACTCTGTCATCCAAAGTCCCTCCATCGCAGTAGCTCATCACAATGTAAACGAACCCATCGTCGGAGTTCACAAAGGCCTCGCTGCATTTCACAATGTGAGGATGCTCCAGCCTTTTGATAATTTCTGCTTCCTGGAGAATGGCCCTCTGCGTTTTTGCCCTCTTCGTGGTCTCCGCCTTTATCCTCTTCACCGCGTACAGGCACTTCCGTTCCACGTGTCTCATGAGAAACACGTCTGCCGCTCCTCCGCTGCCCAACCGC
The DNA here is from genome assembly GCF_001858045.2 of Oreochromis niloticus. Lineage (NCBI taxonomy): Eukaryota > Metazoa > Chordata > Actinopteri > Cichliformes > Cichlidae > Oreochromis > Oreochromis niloticus. Next base: position 29,512,461 of record NC_031966.2, on the reverse strand, counting down.
AAGACCATCTCGTACTTCTCCATATTTGTGTCATAGAAACAAAAAACAGAGGCGAACACCCAGACTGCAGCCCGCTCGTCACGAGCCGTTTGTGTTCACTGCCGTTTCCATAGTGACCCATGACGCTGTGAGAATGGGTATGGGGGTGGGTCAGCGGCGTGTGAGAGTTACACATGCGAGTCCAAACATTAGTGTGGTTTCTAAATGGACACACTAATGTATGTACACTGTTTTCTTTATTTAGCGCCTATTTCATTACCTCTGCCATACACAAACTTAAAAAAAAAAAAACCCTTTTAATTTTAAAACTATTTTAAACTGTGATTCGAGAATATGAATTTATTGTCGAAAATCAAAATATTAAACCCTAACCCTAGCCTTTATGTTGGCAGCAAAGGAGATAACATTGAGTGCCGTCACATAAGAAAAGGAAGAAACATCTCATTAGCGTGTACAGGTATGAACCGCGTTTGTGGTTCTGTACAGTAGATGGCGGTATATTGTATCAATTATCTTTGATCTACCAACGAGTGGCGAAAGAAGAAGAAGCGTTTGGGCTCTCTGCGCAGGTTTATGCGCATGCTAATCACAACATAGCAGGGGTTTCATCTATAACTGTTATTTCTTATTGATTATTGTTGAGTTATAATTGCACGTTAGCCTGAAATGCCACCAAAGGGAAAAGGGGGAAAGGGTGGTAAAGGTTAGTGTCCTATAACTTACTAATTGTATTTGTATTCTATAATTAAAGTCAGCTAATAACTTTCCCATGTGATCCCAGAAGCGCCTTTATCACAACGGTTACTACTACAGTGCAGTTTTAATGGGTTTAACGGGTGCTGTGGTGTGTTCATCTCCTATCTTGTCACTATGTAGGAGCTGCTTCAGGGAGTGCAGACACCGACAAGAAAGAAAAAGGCCCAAAGGGAGGGACCGCTGTCAAGGTAACGTTACATTGAAGGCAAAGCTAAACTGCAACAATGACAGATTTCATTCCCTTCCCAACAAAATGTGACTTTGGGGGAGTTGAAAGGAGAGCACAGATGAACGAGTCCATGTCGCGTGCAGTGTCATGCATCCCGTACGATGCTATTTTAATAATAGAATAATCCAAACCTTTCTGCTTTAACAGAAATGTCTGAACAATTGTTGCCTTTTCTTGTCTTTTTAATAATTATCATTTGCACAGTATATCATTCCCGACTTATTTAGGTACATTCAGAGAGACTGTTGTTAAACTTTTTTGTTTAAAAAAGGTTTTCTGTTAAAAAATATTCTGTGAAAAAGCACTTCATAAACTTAACTAAATATCAAAATTTAGTACCAATAGATAATATCAAAAGATTCAGAGAATGTGGAGAAATCTCTGTGCACAAGGGCCGCGATCTTTGAGCCCTCAAGGGGCATAACGTTAAAAAAAAGGCATGATTCTGTCATGAAAATGACTGAATGGTCTCAGGAACTCTACCAGAAATCACTGGCTCTGTCATGCAAAGAAGAAGTCATGTGAACATGATCCAGAAACCCCCTCGCTCATTTAAAATTGACCAAGGGAAAGTGGAAAACTGTTCTGGGTTCAGGCGATGAATATTTTTTTTTAATTTTTGGAAAACATGGATGCTGAACTAAAGACAAAGAGCGACCATCCAGCTTGTTATATCATCACTTGTCTCTAACGCTAGCTTCTCTGATGGTTTGAGGGTACAACAGTGCACTCCTTGGGAGCTCGCACATCTGGAAAGGCACCATCAATGCTGCAAGATATATACAGGTTTTTAGACCAAAGTGTGCTTCCATCTAGACAATGTGTTTTCGAGGGAAAGGCTTGCAAGAGAATGCTAAACTGCATACTACCGCGAACTGCAAAACATTCAACACATCGTGAAATGAAAAACAAAAAAGCTTCAGGGCTATCGAGCAGCTAGAATCCTATATCAGACAAGAGTAGGACAAGTCCAGCAGAATCATCTGTTTTTGTTTTTTTTCTGCAGGTCCGGCATATCCTGTGTGAAAAACATGGAAAATGCATGGAAGCAATGGAGAAACTGAAGGCTGGAGTTCGTTTCAGTGAAGTAGCTACACAGTACAGTGAAGACAAAGCCAGACAAGGAGTAAGCGCTTGCACTTGTAATCAGATGTGCGGTGTTAGTTTCCCTTTATTGACAGTCTCAGTTTGTTTATAATGCTTAACTGAAATCATCCTAGTCAGAAGTAACGTAACCATGGAAAATTTGTCATATGATTCCTTAGTTATCGTATTACACAGTACGTGGCCTAAATGAGGTCATTGTTGAGAGTTTTTCTTGGCTCTGGCAGAAATCTATCCATTTTAGTCCTTTCTCTTAACCATTTGGTAATTGACATTTGGATTATATTAGAGCAAACAAAATCCAAACTAATAGAAATGTTTACAGATTGCTTTATTACACTGCTGTTTATCTTTCTGTGTGTCAGAAAGTCCCGTGAGGGGAAACCTGACTGTTTTATAGGATGTGTAATGTTTAGCATCACAGATAATGAGTTTCAACGGCTGACTATCCCACCACAACATCTACACCGATGTATTTTGAGCTGCTGGGAAACTCCAGTCCAGATTAGGCTATTACTCAGGTCACCACAGAAATATGTGAAGAGTTGCTGCAAACAAGCATTTGCTTCACACCCCCTTTTAAAAAATTTTTTTATTTTTGTTTGTCAAAATATCAGTTTGCCTCTTCAGTACAGCATCAGCATTAGGGATGGGTATCGAAAACCGGTTCTTGTTGAGAACCGGTTCCCACTGTTTCAATTCCTTGGAATCGTTTGCCATTTTTGCAAACGATTCCCTTATCGATTCCAGTCACCCCGAATGACGTCACCACGTTGCGGAGCGTCGGAGCGTACCTGGCAGGAAACACGGCGCCTAAGCGGCTCAAACGCTTAAAAGTTTGTTTATACTTTACGAGAATGGATGACAACAGGGCAACTTGCAATACTTGCAAAGTAGATATTTCATTTAAGGGAGGAAACACTACGAATATGCAAAAGCATTTGCTCACAAAACACGCGATGAATTTAAATGAATGTCTTTAATTCCGCTCCGGACTCGTGAATCTCAACCCAGCAGCAGCAGCGGTAACGTTTGCACGTCATCTCCCGTTAATGCGGCAGGTAAATAATCAACTAACAGTGCATATTATGTTAGCGCGATCTGCTTTATTACAAAACCTGCCATTGTGCATTTAGGTGACCATGATGAGACAGACAGACAGAGTCTGGCTGGCGCTCGCTGGCAGTTGTCGCTGCAGTCTACCGGTAGCGTCTCTTTTCAGGCCCGCATGTCACCGAGCAGTGACTAGTTTGTGGTCAAAACCTTGCAGCCATTTGCCACAGCAGATGGTAAGTGAATGTGTTTAATTGTAGGCAGGGACATTACTGGATATTCTTGTGTAATTGCTACAGAATAATTTATGTTATACTTTGTTATTGCTACAGAAGAATATTTATTTTATTATTTTACGTTTATAATTTTCCCCGGGGACCCTGTGACACCCCATTGAAGAGCCGTAGGCTGTGGATCTCTTAAGATCTCACTGTTGGGTTTGTAAGGCCATGTTACTCCTAAATTTCTATCTTGTTGAAAGAGAAGATATAAAACAGTTCTAAGCTAATCGACCTTAGTGTTCTCCTTTTTAAAAACAAGAATCGATAAGAGAATCGATAAAGAATCGAATCGTTAAACAGAATCGAAAATGGAATCGGAATCGTTAAAATCTTATCAATACCCATCCCTAATCAGCATGGTCTTTATTTACACATTTCCCCAGGTGCATATCATGTGATCTCTTCATGACTTTGATGTTTGTGACAGGGTGATCTGGGGTGGATGACGCGAGGATCGATGGTCGGACCTTTCCAGGATGCGGCATTCGCCCTCCCTGTCAGCTCCATGGATAAACCAGTCTACACAGACCCTCCTGTCAAGACAAAATTTGGGTACCACATCATTATGGTAGAGGGGAAAAAGTAACTCGGGCCAGTTCAACACTTGAAATCAAGACATGTAAATTCCCCAGTGTGCTATATTGTTAAACTTCTGATGATTTTCTTATATTTTTCAAAACACATGAGAATAAAAAAGGCATTGATGTAGAATTCTGTCAGATTTGTCTGTGATAAATGTGCTTGCCATACTGAAAATTTAACTTGAGGGAGAAGATATGCATTTATGTAATAAAGAAGTTTACTGGTATGACTGAGAGGGTATAACAAAGACTGCTAGAAGTTAGACTCATTATTGAAAAAGATCTAATGCCTTATTATCTTTTAGAAATGGGGATTTTTTTCTTTAAAGTGATGTCTTTTAATTCTTCGCTTCCATAAATAAAATTACCATAGTAAAAAAGGAAATTCTTCAGTGGGTGTGAATATTGGATGATTGAGTGTTAATGTAGGAGTTTCTATTATTGTATATCCTGAAGAAGAGTTTCATTATAGAGAACATTTTAATTAGAGAGCGTCACATGAATTAGAAATCATCAGAATTGTGTAAAAATGTATAAAAGATGCATACTAAAACATGAACCCTTTAAGCAGAGTTATTACTGTACTGCACATCATCAGTGTATATGGATGGACAGTCTGGTAGACTCCCACCTTATCATCAAGAATTGGACTGCATGCTAAATCTCCAGTAAACAGACTGTAAATATATGATATACAGTCCAGGGTGCTTATTGGCTCAAAACAGGCTGTAAATTTTCTTGGGTTTTTCAGAAGGATAGTGGGCAGAGGTTCACCAATCTTCAAAAGATTTTACAAATCATTGAACAGTTTCAGCAAAAAAAATTCCTCATTGTAAAATTGTAAAGACTTTGAATATCTTATCATCTGCCGTGCATAATAAGGTCTTAAAAATCAGAGAATCTGAAGAAATCTCTGCACAAAGAACAAGGTTGAAAATCAGTATTGGATACCCATTATCTTCAAGCTCGGCATCGACACTACATTATAAACAAACATGATCATTAGATGGAAATCACTGCATGACCTCAAGAACACTTTCAGAAATCACTGTCTCTGAACACAGTTGAATGTGCCATGCACAAATGAAGGTTAAAGCTCAATCATGCAAAGAAGAGCCATATGTGAACATGATCCGGAGACAGCACCTTCTTCATTGCGCCAAATTACATTTTAAATGGCAAAGCAGCAAGCTGTTCTGTGATGAATTGAAATTTGAAGTTTGTTTTGGAAAACATGGACCCGGGGTCCTTCAGACTAAGGAGAAGAGCGACCATCTGACCTGTTATTGTGCATTAGTGCATATGGAATTGGCTGAGTTATTACTGTACTGCACATCAGTGGTATTTGTTGATGAAGAAGTCAGTGAATTTTAGTATTTTATGAACAAATAAATGGAATAAAGCTTGGGTAAATGAACATTTTTGTACTTTTGATTGGTTTTGTGCTTTTCCTTTTAATGGAAAGCAAAAACTTCTTTCATGGGTGCCATAATGAGGAGCTCAAATACATCCACACCGCTAGGTGGCAGCAGCTCGCGTAGCTCGTGCCTGCATGGCTGGAATCAGGAAAAGACAGTTGACGTTGTTAGGCCTTGCTAGATGATTGGCGAGGTAAGATGGCGGCGCCAGAGGAGCCAGAATTATCCCAGGCGCAGACTGAAAAACTCCTCCAATTTCAGGTAGACAGCTGATTTTCCGCCTCAACTCGTGTCCGTTTGAGATCTCGCGTGGCGATGCTCTGTCGTCGATAGTAACAGGGTGTGAACATAGTGGGGGCCACATGTTTCAACGCTTTTTTGCACAGTCAACTTCGATAACGTTACCCCCAGTCCTCACCCGTCAACTTGAGTCAGAGCTAACGTTAGCGAAGCTAGCGAACACTAGCTAGGCTGGCTAACAAGTTAGCAGCTTTAAACGTTTATATATTTGTCTCACGGCTCTCACGCGGGTATAAACACTCCAGCTAGGTCAGTCAGTTCCACCATTACCTATTGTTTAATGTCATTTTTGACTGAACGTCAACTTGGGCTGAGGCTAGCTTTTCATTGACGCTCCCTACATAACACTTGCTGAGTTAACATTAGCACAGCTGTCACTGAAGTTTCTGAGCCACACAATAGTTGTAGCTACGCGAAGTCACTCAGTCATTATATGATAATAAACCCAATACATGCGATATTGCTCCATCTCCATCTGTAGCCTGCTCTAGCTTTCTTTGGCCGTTGGTAAGCTAACTGTTGGAACCACTTGAATTAACATTACATACCATCGTGCTTTGTTCTCTAGATGATTTATCTTATTTTCGAGGTCAAATTCCTCCCCAAACCCTGTTAAAGGACACTAAATAAGATAGGCGATTCAGGCTATTATTGTGTCATTGTTGCTCATTCTTAATGAAGAATTTGTGAGAGATAATCCAAAGCTTAGAGACGACAATTTTCTTCTTTTATAGTCCACCTATAGTCCATAATGGTCGTTTTAATCTTTCGGGTTTTTTGTTTGTTTGTTGTTGTTTTTTAATAGGATTTAACCGGTTTGGAATCAATGGACCAATGTCGTCGAACATTAGAGCAGCACAATTGGAACATAGAGGTACAGGAGACATGCTTTTTTATGATTTTCTTATTGACTTAATATACATATGACTACTGAAATAAGAACAATTGGCTTAAAAATGTGTTTATTTCAGGCTGCAGTACAAGACAGGCTTAACGAGCAGGAAGGAGTGCCCAGTGTGTTTAACCCTCCACCATCCAGACCACTTCAGGTCAATACAGCAGATCATAGAGTATATAGTTACATCGTGTCAAGGCCACAACCCAGGGTAGGTCTGGAGACTCGTATGTCTATTGTTTCACTATACAAAAATGGCATACTAGATTCTGGTTTGCTGGTCTTTGGAACTGTTGCACATGCCTCACCTGTTTCTCTTGGAAATAGTGCTACTTATATGCTGTGTGTAATAATATGTGCAACAAATATTAAGTCTAAGTGATTTTGTAGTTTTTAGTTGTAGTTTTAATCGAAACCCTGTGGGCTCGCCTTTTGAGTGTGATAGAAAATCAATAGATAGAAAATCTCTCATCTTGACACTGTTTAAGGTGTAATGGATGGTGTTTCTGGTGTTTCTTTTCAGGGGTTACTAGGATGGAGTTACTATTTGATAATGCTACCTTTCAGATTTACATATTACACACTTCTGGACATATTCAGGTAATTAGAGCCTTTTGATTTTTAACTCACAGTTGCTGCATAAAGCAATTATGCAATTTCTGATTGCAACTATTATATAAAACATTTTTGTTCCAAGGCTCGCCCTGCGGTTCATCAGGCCTGATCCTCGTGGTCGTGTGACAGACCCCGTTGGAGACGTTGTGTCTTTCATTCATAGTTTTGAGGAGAAGTATGGGCAGGCACACCCTGTCTTTTACCAGGGAACATACAGCCAGGTGAGAACATGTATATGGATGATAAAAGTATATTTTGATTTCTGATGTGATGTAAAGACAGCCAAAAAAGATAAAACCGCTTTTGCTTATTGTGATACTTGTAGGCACTGAATGATGCCAAAAGGGAGCTCCGCTACCTATTAGTGTACCTTCACGGAGACGATCATCAAGACACTGACGAGTTTTGCCGGTATTGTTTTTGTTTTTATGCCCACATCACCTGTAGCCACTATAGGTCCCATACTGCCTGATGCATGTGTTGTACAGTTACTAGTGTACAGGTACATCTGCTTGCTTTTTGCTGCATGATGTAAAGGCACATCCTTTCTTTATTAACAATTAATTAACAATTTATTTGTTTGTTACACATGAAAAACATGTTTTTATGTTCCTGATTTGTCACATTCCAGCTCCACATTATGTACGGAAGAGGTCATTACCTTCCTCAACACACGAATGCTCTTTTGGGCATGTTCAACAAGCAAGCCCGAGGGCTACAGAGGTATGCATGTTTGTTGCTTATTACTGAGTTGCTGTGATAAATGGAGAAGAAAAAGTATAAAAAAAGGTCGAAGTATTTGAAAGTGAGGAAGTGTCCCTCCTTGTCTTTGACTTAAAGAATGATAAGAAAAGCGAGCACCATCTTTGTTGTGTGGAGGCGGTTTAGTTGTAATAAAAACACGCTCAGTTTGAATTTATTCATTAGCAGGCTTTTCTACCCATCTATAAAACATCCACGTGCAGTTTTATTGCACATGGATGTTTTATAGGTGGGTAGAGCATATAGCAAATCATAACAAGCCAGTCGTGGCTTTCAGACATGCACATAGTTTGGGTTTTGTACAAGTTTGTGTTCTCCTTTAAGACTGTTCTTACCCTAATCCAAGTTTAATGGAATTTTGGTCTGGAAAGCATAAATGTATCAACAGACAGGAGGCAGTTATGTGGTTTATCATCATTAATGGGGACGTTGTTTCTAGAAACGGTCACATGCTGAGTCTGTAATGTCATTTTTGATGCTTTGAGAAGACACAAAATTCCTTTTATTGCTTTGAGCTGGCAGTTGAGGGTTTAAAACCTAATTTGAATAGAAATGATTTGCCTGTAAGCTGCCACATGTTCGACGAGGTAGGATTTGTTTGTCCATTTGTGCTTGGTGTGAACTGACTTTTAATTAACATGTAGTGTCACTGTTACTACAGGTGACTTGACAGTGTAATTTCTTTTTAAGTGTCCCAAGCGTTGCGAGAGAACACCTACCCGTTCCTGGCCATGATAATGCTGAAAGATCGCAAGATGACCGTGGTGGGCAGGCTCGAGGGTCTCATTCAGCCAGAGGACCTTATCAACCAGCTGACATTCATCATGGATGCTAACCAAACATATCTAATGTCAGAGCGCCTTGAACGGTACAGAAAATTGATTAACTAACACTGACTTGCATGACTTTAAAAGATCTTCTCGACACTTAAAAAAACCCATTATAATTTGGGGTCTTTGCCTTCATTAAACAGTGTAGTCCTGGAGACTGGACAGGAAATGAGAGAGAGAGAGTAAAGGGCTCTGGGTTGGATTCAAACCTAAGTCGCTGTATTCAGCCTTGTGACATATGGTTGTCCATTCACCCCGTGAGCAAAACTGCTCCCTGTTCTCTGTTTATGTTTAACTTTAATTGTGTGATAGTTTTGATTGAAGTGTAACCATCACAAATTATTTCATCACTTTCTTTCCCCTGATTACTGAAAGCAAAACTGACCATTGTGATCCTTGTGAAAAAAGATAATCATCATCGTAAAAGCTAATCGAAGCCCCATGGGCTCGCCTTTTGAGTGCTGATTGGTTGTTTGCCAGCCGTCAGTCACTGGTGTGTGAAGTACTTCTGCCTTAGGCCTAGTCCACACATACACTAATATTTCTTTTAAAAAACTGTTTCCCCTTTCTCAAATAAGTGTGCTCATGAGAATCCAAAAACACAACTTAGATGTTGTTCAGAGCATGCCCAACCAGCAGGAGGTGACATAACCCTAAAATATAATGTTAACACAGAGAAGTGTGCACATATTTTTGCCTTAGAAGGTTTTCCAAAGGTCAGTTTTGTTAGTAGATGAATGAAAATGGAAAAGTTCAATTTCTGAAAAATACCCATGTTTGTATTGGTAGGAGGCCCATATTGTTTAATTTAATTGAGGTGCAAGGACAGGACACAAGGCTTATTTAATGACCACAGCATTGTTGGCATGGACAGTGATGTGTAGATGTGGTAGTTAGAGATATAGACATGGCTGGCATTTGCGGATATGCACAAAAACAATAGTATATCATTCACTGCTTAATGCCACACTTCGTGTTGGATAAAGACGTCACCTTTTTGTTTCAGCGAGGAGAGGAACCAGACCCAAGTGCTAAGGCAGCAGCAGGATGAGGCCTATCTGGTTTCGCTCCGTGCCGACCAGGAGAAGGAACGAAAGAAAAGGGAGGAGCAGGAGCAGAAGAGGCAAGAGGAGGAGAAGGTCCGACAGAGTGCTCTTGCTGAAGAGCGGAGACGACGAGTGAGTCCTGTTTTGCATTTATGGAAATAAGAGATTTTTTTTTGTGTTTGCATTCTGAGTTTCTGATTAATGTTGTCACTTTTCCAGACACTTGAAGAGGAGAAGGAGAGGAAGTCGGAATGTCTTCCTCCAGAGCCTCTTGCAGATGATCCTGAAAGTGTCAAAATAGTGTTCAAGCTGCCCAACGATACACGAGTAGAGAGGCGATTCCTGTTTGGTCAGTCTCTGACGGTGAGCATCACTCGGTTGTACACTCCCATTTGCCCTTGGTTGATTTATCTACTTTTAATAATTGTTTTGGCAAAGTGTCAGGTTTCTAGTAAATGATGTTGTGTAGCCACATGGTTTAGCTTCCTTATTTGGTTTTCTCATCTAATTGCAGTCTTGATTCAGATGTCAACAAATTCATTTTTACATAATTTCATGTTATTAGAAAAAGTTTCTTCTCGTTTCATTATGAAAAGGCGTCATTTTGTTATTTTTCTTTCACAGGTAATACACGATTTCCTATTCTCTTTGAAAGAAACTCCAGAGAAGTTTCAGATAGTTACAAACTTCCCTCGCCGAGTCTTGCCCTGCCTTCCCACTGAAGAGCAGCCCAACCCACCCACGCTGAAAGAGGCAGGACTCAGCCGCTCCGAGGTGCTTTTTGTTCAGGACCTTACGGACGATTAATAGATAACATACCTCTTCTACAGCGAGGAAACATTTTCCTCTGACACCAACCCATCCTTTTTTTTTCTTTTTTCTTATTTTGTTCAATGGCCATTATGCATAAGGGATCATTGAGATAAAACCCTAACCTGGAAAAAAAAATTAAACCACCCTACATCTAGTCCTTGTTTGGTTGTGTTTACAGGGTTCCCAATAGCCTGGAAAGTCTTGAATTTTATCAAATAAATATTTCTTGAAGTCCTTCCTTGAGCTCATCTTTATGTGTGGACAGAGTTTGATTTCCATCACTTGTACTTGCCCCCAGTTAATTTGTGTTCTTTCACACCAGTATTTGTTGCAGCAACAGATTTAATCATCTACTGAAATGTTCTGAAACAGCACAATAGCTTTGTGCAACACCATAACCATAACCCAGAGTAGTTCATTTGTGGGCATCTGACCCACCAGAATGTGATAATAGTTACCTTGAGGATGCAGAATGGAGATTTCTATGATGGTGTGTTTCCTTAGTTAACTCCTTTTTTAAAAAAAAAAGATTTTGGTCAAAGTTTTGATGTCTGATCCTTGTCATCATTCAACATCCTTTCGCCTTGAGTTTATGTTTCCCTCACACTGACTAATGAGCACAACAAAATCGGTCTGAGTTGGGTTTGTTACCGCTGTGATTGTTAATCCATGTGGTTTGAAGAACAAATGTACCTACTTCAGGGAGCAGGTTAGTGGTTTTGGACTTTGAGGATAAATGGGAACCCTGTTATAAATGAGCCATGACCTGTACATAAGTTAGCTATTTAAAATCCCTAAATTTACCATATGTTTTGTTTGACTCCTATGTGTCATGAAATGACCAAATGCAGATTGGTTACTATGTAAAGCAGACTGCCGCAAGCTCATGAAGTTCAAAGATACATTATTTAACAAGAAGCCACAGCTTTTACATGTGGCTTTATCTAGTATAGTGCGAGTCTGCTCATAGTGTGCCTGTGGTTACTCATAGATGCCTGTTCGCCTGTAACATCTAAATGGGCTCATGTAAAGATGTAATTTTCCAACTATAAATTAAAAACATTTTAAAAACGTGGGTTTATTGAGAATGTACAACACTTGCATGCAGTGATGAGATCATATTTCTCTCTTCTTTGTTTTTTTTTTTTTTTAGGATAACCGGATATTATTTAAAGTACAATGAGCCATGTATCTCTTCCCCCCCCCCTTTTTTAAAACCTTGAATAGCGAGTCAGATGACAGTTGTGATATTGGTATACATCATACATTTATTAGTGAACAACCCTCTCAAATCAGCCACAACAATTAAAAAAAAAAATATGATTGCACTACTTGGTAAAGCATAACTAGCAACTTTCATTTAAAAAAAGTACAAATCTTAAAAATTTCAAACAGTATACAGATGTATATATATAATACACTAACTAGTTATGTTAAATGCTACAAACAATATGATTCCAATGGAATGAAAAATTATAACATTAATAAGAACCATTTCCTATATATAATATATATTAGTTGTTTTCTCCCCCTCCCACCCGCCCCAATACAAACATGGAAAAAATGAGGTAACTGTAAATGTGCAAGTACCAAAGCAAAATATCTGCCTAACACAGAACACATGCCCCTGGCTCTGTTGGTGGGTGGGTAGTCTGGTGTTCAGGCGAGGGCCCCTAGAGGCCAAGGAGAGTAAGAACAGTAAACCACTATCCCACCACAGCAAAAAAAGAAAAGAAAAAATCATTGGTAAACAATAAATGGCGTCTACTGAGCAATCGATCACAAATCCTAAATAAATTTTAGCTGCTTATTGGAACACAGTTTTCCACCACACAAGCTGTGAGATTATTCAATAACTCTTAACAGAAAGACTACAAGACTCTATTCTCAATTGTCGTTAAAATTACTTCATTACCTAGGCCTTAATGGGAGGTTCTTTTTAATTAATAGGGTAACTGGATATTGTCAATTAAATATTTACTCCAAAAAGAACAGTGCTAACATTAACATGAATTAAGGTAATCTATATGTGAACAATATATTTTTAAGATATTGATACACTGAGAGCAAGAGCCTGATAGGCAGGTACAGTACTACACTGAAATAAGTATGACAACACTTTCTTTTTTTTCCTTTTTTCTTTTTTTAAATCCCTTAAACTATATTGGTTTTCACTTACATTGTTTAGGGGTATTGGTATAACATGCTTTAAGAATACATGGGATCCATGACAAACTATTGCATTCACGCAAGTGAGTTTTCATACCTAAAAGCAGAACATCTAGCACCTTTTCACTATGGCTTTTGATAAACTACAGTAGTTTCAGAGCATGTAATTTTCAGTCGTTAGGGCAAGAACAGTAACACAATGTATGTAAGAATTTCTGGATTCAAGACCAGTCTTTTTTTTTTTTCTTCTTCTTCTTTTCTATAAAATGAAGTTAGCGCAATAAAATCTTGTAGTCATTCAGTTCTATTACAAATGTGTGCAGTACAATGCATGGCAGTTATCAGCTGAGCGTTAAGATCCAAACCCCCAGAACCCGAAGCCAACTAGAGCTAGAAATCAGTTGGGATCTGGTTGACAAGCATGCATATTGTGCACCATTAAATAGGTCCCCACCAGATTTTGAGAGATCCTCCGATATAACACTTGTTTTTACTTTTTTTTTCTTCTTCTTCTTTTTTTTTAAAGTCATGCAAAACACCTCTGAAATAGATCTGGGAGTGAATTAGGTAGGATAGTGTGCACTGTGGCACGTTTAGAAATGGGATCACAACCGCTATGTCTCAACATATGGTTTGAGTACAAGAACAAAAGTCAAACAGGTTTGAATAATACACTTGTAAATGAGTTGCAGTGTACATTGCCTCTTTTCAGTGAATATTATTAACATATTTACTGATCTTTTTTTCTTGCATGCCTGTCTTTAAATGATGTAATATCTACTATTTCAGACAAAACAATATTATAATTGATTACATTAAATTATTTATGGTCTGAGGAAAATGACCAAACTAAATTCAGATATACCCTTTTCATGGCATCCTTTCCATCTGAAATGGACTGTTCTCCTTTATTTTTATATACCGAGAGGCCCTGAGTGATTTTTTTTAAACTTACAATATATGCCAGCGAATAGATATGTACACATAGGTTAATTCTCAAAGCTGTGGGTTTAACTCATTAAATGGCTTTTTTTCTCTTGAAGGTGGCACACATCAACGACTCACATTCACGTAAGAAACAAAATTAAAAGGAAAAAAAAGGCAAGATCCCTTTACACATAAAAGCAAAGGTTAAAACTGCCTGTTAGTGCTTAGTGGGGCAGTTAGGAGGCAAGAGAGAATTAAAAGCAAAAGTTCATTTGTTGCTCTTTTCCCTCCCACCCCTAATAGATCCTGTTTTCTTTTTTTAGCATCAACACAAGCAGGGAACTAGAAGTCAAACAGTGTTTCTACACTACTGAACACTCCAGCTCTGTGTCATTTGGAGCCCGCTCTGATCACTGTAGAGCTGGTGGAGTGTCATCAGTGACTTCTACAAGGTTTTGTCAACATTCTTCTGTCTTCAAACGTTTATCTAAAAGCATTCACACTGAAGCTATACATACAGTTGCTCTTTTACAACACCATTACCATGGCCTAAGACAATGACCTGACCGAGTTACCAGATTATAACACTTACACAAACATTGTTAGTGCTCTGTTTCCTTCAATGCATTTTCTCTAGAACGTAAAACCAATAAATAAACCTTAAAAAAAAAAGGAAATAAAACAGCATACTTTCAAAACAAGTGGAAATGACATAGTATTTTCAGGATTAGTAACAGGTTTGTGCTTGTCAAGGTCATAAAAAGGCAGATCTGAAATCTTCAACAGTAGGCTATATATGTATATAGGATTTGGCTCACAAACAATGAAATAAAAAGCCCAGTCTTCCTAAAAGGGGAAGAAAAATGTTCATTTAAAACTCACCACTCACTGCACATATTGCTTTCTGCACAGGCCTCCAGAGCACTATGGCATCAGCATACCCCTCAGAAGAGTGCTCCCATACATTAAATACACAGTCATGGTGTAAATCACATGCTAAGTCTTCTCTCATGGCGCTTTCTGAACAAGCAAGCAGTTCTTTTAGTATGCTTCTTTGTCTCTTCTATTTCTTTAAAATTTGATAATTTTGGTGGCAATGCTTGATTAAAATATTGCTAGTCTGAATCAACAGTTCATGCAAATCCTAGCATGCTGCCCTGTATCCAGTGGTTACACAATGCATTGGCTCTGTGAACAGGACAAACATACACGCACAATATGCACACACGCGTACACACTTTGCCAGAGGAACAATGCTGATGTGGAGGGTGGATGAAGCACTTGTGCAGTTATGCCGGATGACCTCGAAAAGACGCAGTCCATTAATCTACGACTGCTTTTTGTACAGATCCGTGTTCCAGAGTGGATTATCTGGGGTAGAGGATACCCCATGGTTGCAGTCCATAAACCTCAGGTTTAACAGAATCTGCACTGAACCACAGCAAGTCACACTTTCACAATAGCATTGGCAAAAAAATAAAAACTAAAATAAAAACAAACAAACAAAAAAACAACCCTAAAAACAAATAATGGATAAAACCGTTAAAAGGATCAATACATTATTGCAGAACATACATTATTAACAAGTCAATTTGCCCAACACCTACACAAACATGCATCTATGATGGTTAGGCGTCGCCTCCAAACACAGATACCCATGTTGAAGTACTCCTATTATTTTTCTGCTAATTGCACAAGGTGTCCAGCCATCATTCTCCAGGCTTCCAACTCACCTCTTCCAAAGCAGGACCCCCACTTTTCACAAACGCCCCAACCAAATCCACCAAATTTAAAAGAAACCCTGTAAACAAAAGCAGCAAATAATGCATTGTAGGGAAAAATCTTTGGAATCTGCAACGAGGGGGCAGAGAAAGAACTGGCTGGCGATCCCAGAACTCTGGCTATAGGCTGCGATAGGCAGTGGGTTTCATGTGACTCGGGCAATGAAGCACAGCAGAGGTACAACAGGCTCCAGAAACAATCCTGGATTGCTTTTTATTTAGGAAGGGGCAGGAGTAGTGGGTTGGTAAGCTATAATTACTGGAGGACGCAGGGCAGGTGGCAGGTGTCCCCAGCTTTGGGGCAGACTCTGGTGTGTGCAGCTTTCCAGTTCAGCACTCAGAGACAGTTCTCACTCCACCTCCCGGTGTACGTCCGAGGCATCGGCTCGGCAGATAGGACAAGTGCGATTGGTCTGAAAGCCAAACAACACTCAGTGTAAAGACAAAGTCTTCTAAACAAAGTGCTAAAAATATGCCTTTTAAAAAGGTTTAAGCAGACATCCGCTTACCTTTAACCACTTATCCACACACTTGGCGTGGAATTCGTGGTTACACGGTAATACCCGAAGTAGCTGCCTACACTCAAAGTCACTAAAGCACACAACACACCTGAGGGGATGGAGGGGACTGGTTAGTATCATGTAGCCAATCTACACTTACTGAATCCTACTGAAAAGTGGGAGATGATCTTACAGCGTTTGTTCAGATAGATGATTCTCTGAGTTGAATCTATAGGACGGAAGTTGCTCTATATCTGCTTTTGTGAGTCCTCGTGGTTTTGCTTCACCCAACCTCTCTGCCAGATTCAGTAATGCCTAAAATGAGAGAGACGGAAATGATGTTGATGTTCTTGGTGTTCCCTCTAGGTTTTTAATTCACATATAGAAATGAAAATTTTATTTTATAGGTGTTTTTCAGCACTTGTACATGAAGTCAGAATTCAAGAACAATGAGCGCTATGAGCTTGTACTACTGCAACCCCTTGGTATGTACCCTCAAATCATTGTGGAAACAAGTTTATATGTGACTTAAATTTGTGTTTTCCAGCAATTAACAAATTCACTAACTTCATAGTTCTCCATCTCCACATCATCCACATCCAGGTCTAAACTGATGGCTGGGCCCACTGCTGTTGGAGGCACAGGAAGCATTGACCTGAGCAGACAAAGACACGGAGACAACAGGTGTAAGAAAGAATTGAACCCAAACACATCATCTCTCCTTGACAAAAGGCAGCACATGCCCTGCAAATACTAGCACTGAGTGGCAACTACATTTAATCTCCATTTATTTTTAGACAGCAGAGATTCAAAAGTCATCATCATCAATATCCACATAGTTTTAAAGAGGTTATGAAACACTAAACATATTCCCGTTTGAGTGCAGCTAGCCAAACAATGTAGAGCCACTTACAGCTAAAGAGTAAGTGGGTGAACATGGATATTATATCCTCGGTTTCTCAACATAAAAAACATTGTTGCAGTCAGAGGCAGCTGATTTTTATTTTTAGTGTTGCTAGTTTCCTCTGAGTTATCAATTCTGTCACTAGTTAGCTAATATAAACGAATTTAAGTCTATTAACCACAACCAACCAACCACATGACGTCACACTCTGTACTGACAGAAGATGGCGCTAAACATGTTTTTAAAACTAGGCACTTGTTTCTGAAATCCAGCTTCACAGAGTTGCATCTATGTCAGTTTTTGAGAGCAGGGCTCCTTTATATGTGTAGCATTTCATGTCCCCTTTAACCCTAATGTTGCTGCAGTCAATCATCAAGCCTATGCACTAAAATCGGTGTAATCAGGCAGTTTTTATTTTTAAAAAAGTATATGATTAAAACTGCAATATTTCATCAAGAGGTGTGCTTTTCCTGCAGATACTCACAGGAAGTAAGGGAGGAAGCCTGGGTAGTAAGATGGGGGAGGAGGAGGTGGGGGGAGCGGCTGCTGCAACCGGTATCTCTGTCCACTCATTCGCCGGGGCAGCATGTGTGGATATGGCTGCAGAAAGACACACAGTGTCAAACAATTCAGTGTTTAAAGTTGTACTTTTTCCTCCATTTTACCTCCAAATGACAGCAAATTCAGTATTCATGTTTTACGGAAATTAATTTTCATGCTTTGAAGTTGATGTAAGGCAACATTTGAAACAGCTGGAACAGAATGAGATCAGCTACTTTTAAGCACAGTAATAATATTACATTTTCTGTGTCAAATAAATAGGGAGCCAATTATTAAAATTTGCAAGTAATGTGCCTAAAACTGCTGATTATTCAGAGAAATAATTCTCATACCGGTCACAAACGTGAATCACATGAATTACTGCACAGTGCAAAACAGTTGAGCTACATCCCATTTCTTTATATTTCACTAGATTACTTTATTAAAATGTGCAAACATATGTTGAAAAAAACCAATTTGTACAATTCTAACAAGCTTGAAAGTCAATATTTGTTTGTAGTTACAGTGCATATCGTGAGTTAATATCTGACAGTACTTTTCTCTGTTCATAGTTCCATCAGTTGACAAGATTATCAACACCACAGGCTCAAATGCTGCCCCAAATCACAACAGGGCTTCCACTGTGTTCTACAGATTGATGTAGACACTCACTGTACTGCTACTCTCCTGACCTCCTCTGTACATATTATACCAAATCTTTCAAATTTGGGTTCATCACTCCATATGACCTGTTGCCACTGATTTTCAGTCCAGTTCTTGTGTAATTTGGCATACCTCTGTTTTTCCTCCCCATTTCGCTTCCTTAAGAATGGCTTCTTGACAGCCATCCTCCCACTGACACCACTTCTGATGACGCTTATGTAGATGGATCAACTGAAGGGCCAGATGCGTCTCTCAGGTGTCTGTTCTTTGCTTTTCCCTATTTCTTAAGGACACAACTTTCAGACACTGTTCATCTGCTGCAGATAGTTTTTTAGGCATGACACTTTTTCTGTCCTCCAATTGCCCTTAATTTTTAAGGACACACTGGACAATATGTCAAGAAATGCCAAATGTTCAACTAATAGCTCTTTGCATCTTGTTGGCACAAGTGCTATTTTATGCCTGTCAAACTGTGTTTTCATTCTGCAATAGGCTGCTAGTAACAAAATAGCTAAAGATAAATTTAAAATTGGTTCTTTGCCAAGTTTTCTATTGTGTGTACTGAGTTAGGTATTTTCCTTATGCTTTAATGTTTCATAGGTCAAAAAAACCCAAACTCATCTGAAAATGGTCAGGTACAAGGAATGGACTGAAAACAAGTGAAAAAGGAGCAACTTTGAAAGACCTACAGAAAGTCTGGCTCCTGAGAGTTGACTCAAGACATTGCACAGTAGGAGGAGGAGAAACAAGAAAATACAACTTACAAATGTGTGCAAAAATGTGCTCAGTATTTCAAAAACTCAAAAAGGATTGTTTCAGTTCAGACTGTTATATGAACACAATGTGTCTATTTTTTCATATATACATGAACACATTGTAACCAGAATAAGTATTACTACTTTAGATTGAGATTTCTAACTTCAATTTCACACCTCAAAAATCTTAATTTTCTGCGAAGCTTCTGGCATACTTAAATGCATCAGTGTGTGTGTGCCTACTCAGATTAGAGCACACTGGTGTGTGGATTTGAGATGCTTTCCGTGCTCTCTGCTCAACCCAAAACCTTCAGGGCATGCCAAAAACTGGGAGATCTTTCAGTGGATTCATATTTTCAAAGTGGGAAAAAAGTTTTTTCTAAACAGACAAGTTTGTTATAACTCAACCAGAATTTACCACGCATTTACCAACTACTGACTTTATCTTGACTTATAAATATAGCTGGTAGAGGCAAAAAGTACATAGCGTTCAATCAAGAGAATGTAACCCTGGGACATTGGAAGGACTCATCCAACTGTTTGCAGCAGTAAAGCTAACACTAATGTTAGTTCCCTGAAAAATAGAGCTCCAGCTGTTAATCTGTTTAACTGCGTGAGTCACAGGCTGTCTTACCACTCCAAAGGGAAGCTCCTGATGCAGAGGCTCTTGAGGAAGATACTGAAGGGGTAAAGAAGGAGGCAGCGCTGGTGGGTGATGAGAGGGAGGGTAGGAGAAGGTGCCTAATGGGTGCTGGTCCCCTCTTAGGTCAACTTCATTGTCTACCCTCTGTAGAGGCTGCCAGGAGACAGATAAGGTCAGCATCGGGTCGAACATGCAGACCAACCAACAAGTGACAATATTCTCTCTTTTTCTACCTTTTTATTACAGAACAAATATATACAGTGCAGCACTCACCATGCGTGGGTGCTGAGGCTGTAAAGGGACAAACTGGCTCAAAGGAGTAAGGTGCGGTGGCTGGTGGGGTGGTACAGATGGGGTTGGGTGCAATACAAAATGTTCGCTGGAGATCAGGGGTGGGAAGGCTTGATAAGACACCGGTATATGCTGCATGGTACATGCCTGTATGAGCTGAGGAGAGAAAACACCACAAGAACAAACATTTAAGTCAATTTAGAATCAAACCCAGTATTTTGAATAAGCCTCCACTTAACCAAAGCAAATTTGCTCCTTATATTCACAATAATGCAGCTATAATGAAAGCGTGTAGTGAATAGAAGCAATGTGCTGCATAAAGCCACACCACTGACATTACCACGACACCAGTTTGCTTAATAACAGTTAAAAAAACAAACAAACAAAAAAATTACTTAAATATGCCAAAAATCTTATTTCACGCAGCGTGACTCATTTTTATGCTAACATGAACACTAAATTACAAATCCAAGAATCTTGTTTGCTAATCATGAACAGTGACAGATTGCATGGCTGTTATGGCGTGCTACATGGATGCCACTGACATTTGGGCTCTTCCTTTTCAAACTCACAGGAGGAGGAAGGCAGCAGAGCAGAGAGAGCTGTCCGCTGAACATTACCGAGCATGCTGGGAGCTGCTGAGTGTTGCACCCTGGAAGGGGTTGCCCGGTGTGCATGGGAAATCCGTGGGTCGTCACCGTCGTAACAGTGTATGATATAGGAACCGATCCCTGGTGCATCTTTTAAGGGAACAAAGTAAGGGGGCAAGATGAGGCAAAAAAACAGATGTCTGTCTGTTAAAAATTTATTACACATTAACCGACAACACACTTAAAATAATCTATTACTGTGAATACATCCGGTTAGATAGCACAGCTTAACACATTTAGGACTAGGAAAGCGCTATACAAATACAGGCCATTTTACCATTTTACATTTAACAAATGGTAGAAACAAGTTACTCTCACTGTTACCTGGTCATGTAGATCCACCATGATGGGGCTCTGCTGGGGCAGGTGAGCAGCAGGGTGAAGCATGCGTGGTGCTGTGCTGGTGTGGCTGTACTGTCTGGATTCATCTAAAGGAACCTGTTGGTGGTGTTGGGAGAAAAGCAGATGATGGAAGTTCTCATCCTGGACTGGCGAAGTGTGCAGTACAGGTCTGTCTCGTCTCCCCCACTGGCGTCTTATTGGTGGGCTATATGTCCATATAGGGAAAAAAACAAAACAACAAGTGATTGCCACAAACATTGAGTACATTGTATGAAGGTATATGGTCTGAAATTGTTCTAGAAACCATTTGACATGCTTGATGCAAAACTACACTTCAAAATAACTCAAAACAACAATCCCAGAAGGAAAGACCGGGCTGAGAGTTTACCTTCTCCTGAGGTGCACTGGGGCGTTGCAGGGCTCTCCAAGGAACCTCCTCGGGTTTAAGGGGGCTGTTGGTGGCAGCCTATTTACTGCTATTTCCCATGGTCGCATTGGTGACGTCGTGCAGACGAGTCACGCTCTGGGAAAGGAAATTGTACAGTGGAGGCACTTGTATGTTGCCTCTGATTGTCTTAACCCTGCAAAAAAAACAACAACAACAACAAAAAATGCCAACTGACACATTAATAATCATGATTATGCTACAGTGCTTATTGCTGTGTCTATTAACTGAGCATGCACCAAGTGACGTTTATGGGTAGAAAATAAAACGCATATTAACCTTTTTAGGACCCCCTATGTAAGATTCACAAAGATTTCCAGGATCTTAACCCAAATTGGATTAAAAAAGAAGGCTAATAACAGGATCACTGACACTATCTGCACACTGTTTTAGTTAGATTAAATATGAAGCAAGAGCATTTTTATGAACTACCCTGTAAATTTCATAATACAAGTAACATAACAAGATATGTGACTTAAGAAAGTGTCTGTAACTTCATGTTTTACTAAGGCACAAGAGGATTTATTTGCTCCTGCTTTGTTTTAATGACCTCATGCAGGACTCAGAATTTATGAAAAATGAGCTAAAATACATTCACCCCAGGTCCCTTTATTTTAAGTGCTAAATTTAAAGGGAAAGCTAACATAGCAGGGTGTTGGGCCACCACGTGCACCTTTGGTGACCATTCTACAAGTCCCTGAAACAAATAGATTAATGGAAAACCATTCCCCTAAAAGATTTTCCCTCATCTGGTGTTTTGATGATTTTAGTGAGAGGGCTGTCTAACACGCATTCACTGTGTCGAGATCTAGTATTTGCAAAGGCCAAAGCTTATGAGTCATATCATTTTCATACTCAAACCATTCAGTGATCCTTGTGTCTATTGGATGTGGGCATTGTCAGGCTGGCAGCACAGTGTTTTTCCAGACTCAAAATGGGCCTTTGGTAGATAAGAAAGTTTGGTCCTCATACAACTAAGGCAACAAGTCTCTGTTACCTTAATTAACTGAGTTTTATGCATTTTGATTGCTTTTATACCCATTCGATAAACAAAAATGCAAATTGAAATGAGTAAATTCAAAAAGATCATATATTTTTATGACAGATTTATAACATATCTGATGATCGTTTTTGTGGTAAGAGGAGACAAAAAACCCTTTCTAGAGGGGTACAACAATTTTATTTTACAGTCGTTGGGGGTGGGCAATAACAAAACAGAAACACATGGTTGATATTCTGAGAAAGAAAAGTTCATTTTCAGATTTAATAAAATAAGATATAAGCAACAAAAAAAGCATTTTACTCTCTTTTTGTCAAGAAAATTCATCTTTATTTTGCAAGGCCAGATAAACCTCCACAACAGATTCCACCAGTTAATAGCAAATGTAACACACACACACACACAGTGTTGTGTGAGGAGGTGCAAAAGTAATCATCAATTTCACTGACACTTTTTGATGTCATTCTTGATGCTAAATAAATCAGTATGTTGTTCTCTTCTATATGGGCCCAATTCACAGCAACCTGGATTCTTCAGATAATACAGTGATTCTTGGTAAAACTGCCTGTCAAATCAGAGAGCAAATGCAGCTCTAATTTGATTTAGTCATCTACTAGTGTCTGTTGTGAGAGAGGTTGATCCAGCTTTCCAAAGTGAAGTGGTGTGGTTCCCAGACACACACAATTATTTTTCCTCATTAATTTCCAACTTAATCACATCAATGTAAGACTTTAAACTTGGATTGTTAGCCACTTTTTAAAAAATACCTAGAACTGTTCTATGCTTTCACAGGCACTGCCATCCGATCAAAAAGGTTTCATCCCAGAATAAAGGTTATTATTCTGGACAACTTTATATTGATTTTCAGCAGCCCTACCTTCCAAGTGAACAAGCAGAGCCAAAGAAAAAAATCATACCATCAGAATGCTCAGATCCCCTTAATTTAAAGTAAGGCTCAAGGTTCCTTTCCTTTCCCCCCTTCCCCTTTAATTTGCTACCAGGCTGTACACTAAAACTGACAATTTCTATAACTCATTTATACATTTTCAAATAAATATCACTTGGGCCAAAAAAAAAAAGAAATGTATAAAATAGTAAATTCTACACTACACCTCTTCTCTGAGAAGCCTCCTGTCTGATTCACTTACTGTTGTTTAGTCCGAGATGTGAAAATGTAACAAACACATCATGTTGTTAGTTACAGGTGCTTTACTGGGCTAACAGGAACTGGATAATTACATCCAGCGGTACTGCCACTAATAATAAATTGTTTAAAAAGCCAGGTCGATAATATACCGACTTTACTGCATTGTCTGTATTATACGTGTACATGACTTGAGTTTAAACTACAATGATGCAATATCAACAGTTAAGGAATGTGCAAGTGGCGGTATAATTGATGCGATTACATTGTGGGTGCTGATAAACAGGGGTCGCTGCAGCGCGCCTGAACAAAAACATGGAAAGCCATGTGCTCATAAGACAAAGCAACAACAAAAGATATGGTAGGTAAGCGGGTAAGCTCGATACTGTGCAGCTTGTGAGGCCACTGCACCACAACATAATTTCACAATGACATTATGTAAAAGCTCTACACGCATTGCTGCAAGATGAGAAACAATGGTATCGGGGCATCCACCAGTTCCTTATAACCAGGGCAAATCAGATGTCCCCTGCTGAAGGAGAACAGCTAACTTTAGACGAGCTAGGCTAACGCTTTGTCCAATACAGCAGCTGCTGCAAATAACGGTTGTTAGTTAGCATGCTATTACAAGATTCTGATAGATATTATTACAACTGCACAGCTAAACCCACATAACAATTCTATACCACAGACAGACACAAGTATTATTCAGCAATGAGTTTGGTCACAACACACTGCCCATATCTTACTTTTTTTTAGCTAGTCTGCTTGTTCGACGAGAAAGGGAGATGTCAGGTGTTTCAGCCTTCGAAATGTCGTGTCCCATCAAGTTATCCTTGCACGTAACCGCCTCTAAACGACCACCACCACCGGCAAAAAAAACCAACGTTAAAGGACTTTCAATCTTCTCTGTCCGACAGCTTTTTTGACACTGAGCCCGACGAAGCTGCTATTAGCTTGCTAAAGTTAGCCAGCTAGCACACGCTTTTAACAACTGCATAAGGAGTCCGTCTCTCCCCAGAAGCCGCTAAGATGGCCCGTCGGTTAACGGGAGCGTTTACCTGAGCAGGAAATACCGTTAATTGTGTAACAAAGACAACGTTAGCTACCATAAGACAGAAAACATTCCTTGGCGCGTGTATGTTCCTTGAAATGCATTGTTATGGCAAAACCACGCCTCCTTCGCCGAGCGGCCAATCAGCATACAACAAACACAGACGGCAGACATCCAGACAGTCTTAGCTACAATGTATCAAAACAAGCAGCTGCGCTTCTTACTTGTAGCTTATAAACAAAACGCCGCCGGAGGGGTCGCAGGGAAAGTAGTGCAGATGACCGGAAACATTCAATTAAGTGATGAGTTTAAGCGCAATTTTGAGTTTTTACACAATATTTTCAAGGATTTTTTTCAGAGACATATAGATTGACTAAAACCTATGATGGATTCATTTCTATTTGTTAAACTACCCACCAGTAAATACAGCAACCCCATCTCGACCTCCACATGTTGCTTACTCAATAATGCATTCACAGTAATTCATCAATATTCAGTGCCTGTACCGATCTGTTATTATTTGTCAGTGCGTATTGCTGACTTTTATTCTTATTTTTATTTATTTACTTATTTTACTCAAGTAGTAGGAAACACTAATTTCCATACGTCAGTTTTCCACTTTTCTCACTTTTCCTCACTTAAAAAAATCATTGAATATTTAGGATCAAATTACAATCAAACTTAGCCTACTAATATATTTTTTTTACTTTACTTTGTAGAGCACACTTTTTGAACTCAACAACAGCACTGTTGCACACAGTCTGTTTTGATTCTCATTGGAGGCCACAGTATCCTACTGTAGACTACCCAGCCGGTTATGTAATATTGCACTTGCATGATCAAGTCAGACATAATAAGGGTTTTTATGTTTCTGTTGGCCACTGAATGCAGCTGCAAAACATTTTACGTGATGCTGCACTTTAAGATTACCAAGCTTAAATGGGCTCACGGGCTACCTATTAGGCCCAATTTGTCCTGTAAGACTTAATAAATAATACAGGGCGTTTTGGGTGCTTCAAGGCACAGTACTGGAGCATTTCTGACATTTTGCATGCATTCGAAGGGTGCACCTAATGCAAAGCTGACTGGAGAGTGCAGTAGCCGTATGCAACATAGACTAAATGTAAACATTACAACATCGCACTCGGTAGCAGCAAAACAAGGAGGGGCTGGAGGTTGAGCAGGATGACAGCCCTAATAAGCCGTCTAACCATCTCCCGTAAATAAAAAGCAGCGCAAATCTTCAAAATTGAAAGCAAAAAGAAGAGGAGATGTGTCGTTACCTGATTGTTAATATGCAACCATCTAGTTATGACTGATATTTCCCTTGTAATGTTCACATCTCGTTAGGCTAAGTGCGGCATCCTGTGGTCAGCTGTTCCCGTGTGGAACATTCCGTGGATTTCACCACTGCTGTAAAAAAAAGGTGCTAAACATTACACTCTCACATTATCGGCAAGTTCTGTGTATATCTTGTGCGCATTTGTGGCTTGTCAGCCGTCGAGACTGATTCCGTTGGAGCCACCTTTTCGTTTTGGAAGTGGCAGTTCAGCCCCGTGTCTGTTTTGACTTTCTGCAGTTCCCTGTTACACCCCCATTTTTGCGTATTTCAAGAGCGGAGAGCACACGGCGCGCTGCCATTTTTACCGTAATGGACAGAAAAAAGTGTGCCAGTCTGACTAGGAAGTTCATAGTTTCCCTACATAAAGTGTTTTATTTGCATTCTTGGATTTGTGCGAAAAGGGGGGGAAAGACATCTTCACCACCTTATTGAAAAAGGTTAATTCAGTTTTTACATAACCTAAGAAATCTTAGCCTGGGGCAAGCAAAATTACCTATTTAAAGACTCACCCATCTTATATTTTCCTAGCAAAATGAATATAGGTGCAGCGATTTATTGAAACATGTTCAAACATACATGGAAATACAGGTTATAAGGCAAAAAAAGAGTTAGTGCAATTCTAACACTTTTGAGAGTCAGTATTTGTTTTGACCATCTTTATGCTTCCACGCAGCCTGAACTGTCTTAATAGTAATATCCTTTAGTAGTCTTCTACAGGCATCTTGAAAGACATTCATAGTTCTTGTTAGGATGTTAACTGCCTTTTGCGCAATTTCTTTCAAGATGATTCCGCACTACTTGAATAATGTTGAGATCTGGGCTCTGATTGATAGTGGTCCACTGTGTGTTTTTCTATCCAGCTATGCTTTTAGTGCAGTGAGAGTGTGTTTGGGATCATTGCCATGCTGACAAATAAGGCTGCTCTCAATCTGACAATATTGAACCATGATCTGTGTTTTAAAAGTGGCTGTAGACACTCTCCTGATCTCCTTTGTACATATTAATGATGATTTGAATAAATAAAATACAAATTAGGATTCATCAGTCCATAAGACCTGTTAGCACCTATTTCAGTCCAGTTCTTGTGTAAGAAGGCATACATTAGCTTTTTTCCCCCTGCTTCCTTCCCGTAAGAATGGCTTCTTGACAGCCACCCTTCTACTGACAGTATTTCTGATGAGACATGACTTTCATGTCCTGCTGAAGTTAGAAGATGACAAACAAACAAACAAAAACAAAATTCTTGAAAATTGTCAAGAAGAAGGACTGGACTAAGTGAAAATCAGCCAATGCCCATGGAAACGTTTGAAAGACCCTCATAAACCCTTGGGAACTTATTGCTCAAGACCATTTTAAACAACTATTAAGAAAGTCTGGCTTCTGGGAAGGAAAATATAAATGAATGAAAGGTGGCTTGATGTAGGAACTAAATAGCATGAAATATATATATATATATATATATATATATATATATTTCACCACTACTATGTATTAAAGCATATGCAAGGGTGGTTATGAAAGCAGGCATACATACATGATTCAGAACTGCCAAGTATTGCACAGGGGTCAAAAGTTGTATTAATATTTACTCAATTTATGACTCCATCTGTGGAAAGAGGAACCCTTTCACTTTCAAACTATGAGCCACTAGAGGGAGTATTTTACACTGAGCATGAGGCTTGTGTAGCCTGTTGTTCCCATTTGGTTTGGCTCCCTCCGATCATGTTTGCATGATTCAGAGCTCTCAGTCAATGCTTTAAAAAGAAAAAACAGGGGAGAAATCCCACCTATTAACCACAGAACAACACTGCTGGCTGACCTTGACCTCCAGTGCTCTGGCTGTTTCTTTATCACAACAACCTGCCAACCTGGGGCAGACTTCCAGATAACTCATATGTCTTTTCCCAGTGTCTTTTTGAATTTTAGTATTCCATTCACATTTTTTTCTTTCCCTCCCTATTGCATTAATCCCGGCAATTCTCACTGCATTCTCAGACTCCCCCCAGACGATTTTTTACCGGGACTTGAATGTAAAATTTGGTTGCACCTGATGTGAAAATATGTTGCAATTACAATAAAAATCCTTAAAAACACACACACTCACATCTGCACCTCTGCTAATCTCCGTACCAATTTCATCTTGTCTTGTTTTTTTGTTTGTCCCCAAGTGTTTTTTGTCTAAGTACCCTGAATTCACAGTTTGTCTTATTCTGTTTTTTTAAAAATAAAGTTATTAAAAACACACAATAAAACCAAATAAAACACACTGTAGTACATTGGTCTTGATTTGTTGAGGAGGAAACGAGAAGTCAGAAAAATGTGGGGGGGGAAAATAGGACACCATTCATCCAACAAGGAAGGTATCAAAGTAGGTCAAAAGAAAGGGTTGATTTGTCCAATTTTTATCAATACTCATATAATTTCCTAGAAGCCTGTCACTGCAAATCGATTTTTGTTGTTGTTTTGGAATTCAGTTATTCTCTTGTCCATTTTGTTACATAATCATATGCCTTAAATCATGATCTAGTTCGCAACATTTATCTTATCAGTATTTGGACTGTGTGGATTGAACAGTTTGAGTGACCCTGAGATCATTCCTTTTTTTCTTTTTTTTAAAATTATGTTTCTGTTTACTGGAATTGCTAAGGAAGAGTTTTATTCTGTTACCGCCCATTCATATATTTCTATTGCTGCTCAGGGAGTGGCAGTGCTGTGTTAAATGCTGTAAGTCATAAACCAAAGTCGAACTGGATAAGAGTCTTGGAAAAAATTCTTCATCGCCAGTATCATGTCTTAATCACTTTATGTCAGCCTGTGAATTATAATATTGCTCTATTTTTTTTTTCTGCATATCATCGGTTGATTACACGTTTGCCTAACTGAAGAGCTCCCCTGTGGTACACGCAATCCATAACCTCTAAAATACATCTTTCTTTTTTTTTTTTTACACCTGACACATTTTTTAAATTATAAAATAAATCTTCACATTTATATTAATCGAAAACAGCCCCTGGAGGATGGATTCGTTTTCAGCCTCTGGTGACTGTCCACTGACTTCCTGTAACACTATCAAGAGGCTAACATTTATGTTTTCTGTAAAAAGAAAATAAAGATGCAAAATGTTTCTTTTCTACCAGATTTGGCTGAGCCATTCTTGTGGCCTACAGGATAAACTTTGTGAACCTTTAAGCTACCACAAAACTATCACCATGTAATAATATGACGAAGACAACACCTGCTTAGCATTAGCATTATTAGTATCACTATTGTCACTGGCATTATCATTTACCTCAAAGCAAACCAAGTATCTGGAATAATTTTTCATCAATGTTTTGATAGTTACTGGTAAGCATCAGCAATCCAGTGGATCCAGTGGATTAATAGTAGACACAGACAGTGAGTTTAGGGACAGTACTAGCATGATAACATGCTAAATCAATATGGCGGCTGTGGTAAGCTTCTTGAAAAAAACATGCAATCAGGACTTGGAGGAAAGCTTTCTCTTCTTTTATATATCTTAAAAATTTCAGTTGCTGTTTATTTTAAAATATAACTTTTCAAATGACTCTTGGAAAGCTGTAGCAAACTTCTTTTGTACTAATATGCTCATATTTTTTTTTTGCTTATTCAGTAAACCACTGAATAAGCAATTCAGTCAGTGTTACATTATGTTACCACGAGTAACATATATCTTTAGGCTGTGTGTTTTTTTTCCTTTAAATTTAATTTGTTTTTGACAGAAACAAATAAGAATCTTGTCTGATATATATAACATGTATATCAGGAATTTTCTTTTGAGCATTTTGCACATTTGTTCATGCTAGTGTTTTTCAAATGTATTTTTATTAATAGCCCCATTCTCAACACTTAATTCACTGGCATTTGTTTCAGTCACAGTGAAGATGTTGTTTTCAGAATAATGCCTCATTATGAATGAAGCCAGTGGATACAAGAGAGCATAATCCTTTGTGTGATACCCTTTAATGAGGAGAGTAGGCTGGATGGGTTGTGGAGCTTCACTGGGAAGAGCTCATTAGGGCCTGGAACTGTAGTTTCTGGATAAGGGACTGAACCTCTGATTGGTTCTGAAGGCATGGGCATTAGAAAGCCCTGGGTTTCCAAACCTAAGCAATCAGAATAGTATTGTTGCCATGACAGCAGCACCACTCATTTAGACAAAAGGGCATTTCAGATCCTTGTGGGATTCTTGTTTGGACACTTGTGGCCCAGTATGGCTCAGTGCCATTTGTTACTGGTGAGGAGCTTGTTTCTAAGCTTAAACAGCCAGCATGAAGTCGTAGTTGAGTCCAGCTTCAACTGTGTGAAGTTTTTCTATTTTACTTATTAGAAAACAGTTAAAACATTTTTTTTTCTTTTTTAACAAGCAAACAAGGAAGCGGAGTAAAATGCTATCATATTTGCTGCACGTCACTGGCGCATGTTAATCATTTATATTTACTGCTGTGAGACGACAATCACTAAGAGGAACAAGAGTCAAAGGTCTCATCCAGACATCAGTAAAGGAGAAGCCTTCTGTGAATGTTGGCTGGTAAGTTTGCCTTCTGCATTTGGATTTATTTTTTAGAGCATTAGTATATGGATTTAGTTACTATATAATGCTTAGACAATTAAGAAAAAAGAAGATAATAACGAACAATACGTAATATCAGTTCAGCGTGTTGCTTCGAACACCTGAAACCTGAAATAAGCTGATCAGTTTTTTTCGTGTTTTTTCTTTCTTACAACAGTAGTGAAAAAAAGTGGTAAATCCCTTTAAAACAAAGGTCTTACATATTCAAGTAAAGACTTATTTATATGAGGTCATTCTTAATTTTTATACCTTAATTATTCAAGGTTTTATATATATATATGATCAAAGTGTAAAATTTTTAACAGGTGAAAATGAACTAAACCATCTTTACATCTTTATTTAAATTTATGTAAAATTACTTAAAGCTTAATGCAAAGTTCCCAAGTAGGTTTTTTAAAAATAATCAAAATACGGTGTCCACTTTTTTAGTTAATATAAGGGGACAGCAAAAATGTAAATGTATGAGGTTTCATATTATAAAAAAGTTTCTGCTGTGTTCTTTCTGTAAACAAAGATTTCCAGGTGTTTTCACCACCTGCTATGCTGTGAACAGTTTGGGTGTGGCTGAAATTACAATTGGCTGCTGAATTTCAGCCTACAAAAATCAGGACAAGAGCTGTGTACTACCCAGCATCGTCCAGTATGTGATTCACCTTCTTATTTTTCTGTTTGCATCATGACATCTAATAATTTTGTTGTTTTCATAAAGATTAAAAAAAATTTCAGCCTCAACTACAATTTGCAATTAGGACTAGTAAGGTGGTCAGTGTAAGAACCAATAACTGAACATTGTCATTATGAACCTGTTAGCATGTTGATAAGTCTACTGAGTGATTGTCTTTAAGGTTTTATTATTTCATGGTGACACTAAGAACAAAAATCTAATGTTTGCTACTTTTATGAAATTGTCTCTTTTGATTTGCAGGCATGGAGGGGATTGCAGGAAGCATACTATTATTATGCCTGATCAGCCTAACTAATGGTGTGTGTTTGTTTGATGTCTGATGATTCATTTTTGCTTTTCTTACCTTCACATCAACATTTAACCTTCAAATCTTCTGCAGCAAGTTTCCCTGAAATCAACGAATTTGTTTACAATGTGTGTGAAGACACCCCTGTTGGTATGTTAAAATATTTTTAAAACTTTTTCTTTCTTTCTTTTTTTTTCACATTTGTGATGTTATGTCTCTTTTGACCATGTTTTATATGTTTTTATGTTGTTGTTCTTCAGATCAACCAGCATTTACTATAGCTGCATCAGATCCAGATGGTCACCCACTGACTTACACACTCAGTGGGAACGATGCTCCAAACTTCAGAGTTGAAAAATCTACAGGGGTTGTATATGTTGCAAGGCGTCTTGATAGAGAGGTGTGGCAGACGTAGAGCAGAGACCCTTTATTGGAAAAAAACATTTGGTCAAAGCATGTTCACTTACCAATTTCATCAATTCTCTCTTCTAGACTTCGGTGTTATTGACACTTGAAGTTACTGTTTCTGATGGCCCGAATGAGGTAAGTGACATTTAACTTAGTGAAAGTTATTTTTTAAAGTCAATTTATTCATTATATTCACAGAGTGCATCATATGTTACAGAGAAATGGAGACTTAAGCATAATATTAGATGATGCCAACGACAACCCACCCATCTTTGAGAGGCCTTCTTATGACACAAGTGTTCCAGAAGTAAGCCAAATACATTTTAAATAATAATTCTACAAATGGTTTTGTGTTTTTTTGGTGTGTGTTTTTTTTGCCATAGCATCTTACCTTGTTAGTAAAGAATGTTCTTTCAACTATTTACTTCATGTTGCTGTGAGAGAAAAGCATTCTTTGGGTTGTTCTAGCTCAGGAGGGAGAGCAGGTCATCTCCTAATCGGAAGGTTACTGGTCTGATCCCTGGCTGCTTCAGGCTGCATACCAAATATGCTAACCCCAAGTAGCTCTCTGATTCATCTGTTGGAGTCTGTTATAAAGTGTTTTGAGTGCTCAGATAGAGTAGAAAAGTGCTATGAAAGAAGCTGTTCCTTTACCATTGGCTCATTAATCAAAAGGAAAAAATAAACACTAATTTGTTTACTAAGAGAATAACTTCTGATTTTATAATTCTGTTTTGTTTTTTGTGTTTTATCAACAGAATACTGCTGTAGGCACAACTTTGTTTCAGGCATTAGCCTCTGATGCTGATACAGGAACTGCTGGCATTGTTACATACGCCATTGATGAAGTAAGCTTCCTTTGCAAAGCATAAAATGTAATGATATTCAATGCAGATGTTCCATGAACCTGTAAAGCACTGTTTACCTGTTTTTTCCAGGTAATCCCAAACGATGGGTTTAGTCTGTTCAGCATTGTAAGAGAAACTGGTGTAGTCACACTGAGCAAGCCTCTGAATTATACCTCACTGAGTACTTACTATCGACTGAAGATTAATGCCAGTGTAAGTATGATTGTTCAAGTTTAAACATGATAATGGTTAAAGAAAAGTGTAAACAGCAAAGGCACTAAAAAGCACTAAAGCAGCTTTGTATATTCTTGTGGTTCCAAATTCATTAAAGCAATAGTTTGGCATGTTGTGAATTTCTTTTACTAGCTGAGAATAACATGAGAAGATAGATTTTATTCAACTTTATTCCTTTTATTCAACTGGTATTTTGTGTTTAGCAGTTTGGACACAAAAATGTATCTTGTATCAGTCAGTCTTTTGTTGGTTTCTACAAGAATTCCCAAAGTTATCACACCTGGCCAAGAAAATAGCCCTACACCCCTGTACAAATGAATGCAGCTTATTATTTTTACATTTTAGATTTGTAAATAAATAAACTGTAAATTATTAAATAATAATAATAATTAAATAAGTACACAATTTAAGTGACCTTTAGTGTGATGGGTTGGCAGTTTTTCTGACCTTTAGACCGCTACTAGTGAGAAGCACGCTAGCTGTTTCCCTCTGCTTTGATTCTTTGACCCACCCTGGTGCTGCTGATTATAATAATAAACAGATATAAGAGTTTCTTATATAACTGTTTGATAAGAAATCTATTGAAGATGTTTCCAAAACAATGTAAAGATAACTTTATATGTGTTCTCCTAAATAAACCTGCAGTTAAGAACACTATAACAACTAACAGTGCTAACCTAACATAACACACAGGGGCATATTGTAACATTCGCAGTTAGTTTGTTAAGTAGTGAATTGCCCTGTTACTTGCTCCTAATAAGAAAGTGTAAATGAAGCTAGAGCATTCAGGCATAATAACTGTTGTTGCATGGTCAGTTTGCAAAGGAGAAGTGATAAATTAAATACTGTGAAAGTGATTTTTACATTTAATTTTTGCTGATTGCCTTTGCTTGTTGTAACAGTAATCAAGTTAATTTCCATTTTTTAATACTTTTACTAACACATTTTACTCATTCTGTTTGTTTTTTGTAATTTGACAGCACTGTCAAAAGTGAATAACACATTTTCAGCATCTTTGAGTTTAGCTGTCATGTTTATCTTTGAAATCTGTTTCTAGATTTCTAGATTTATTTGATCACCAAAAAAATCTAAAAGATTTTTTAAAATGTTTTCTAACAGGATGGTGGAGGCAAGTGTTATTTTTCTGATACAAAATACTCGTCGACCATTGTTTATTCCTTCGTTACTGTTGAAGATGTCCCAGATCTTGACCCTCAGTTCATCGGCATTCCCTATGTTGGAAGTGTTCGTGAGCATTCACCTGTGGTGAGTGCTGCTGAACCTGACCAATGATTTCAAAGAATTACTGTAAGGCAAACAAAGCTTTTTCCAATATATGACCCAGTGTATGCAATGACTTGTTACCGTTGATAACTTTTTGTTACCGTTTGTTTGTTACTATTACCGCACAGAACTAAAGGCACTGAGCCTGCTTTGAGTTGACATATTTTTTATGCATATAAAAAGACTTTCAAATGCTTCACATTTCATAAACATTTTCTTTACTTTAATAGGACACATCTGTGCTTAAAGTGACTGCTGTGGACCAAGACAGAGGAGTCAATGATGCAATCGTCTATAGCATTGAAGGTAAGCTACAGTATGTTGTTGCTTTTAACTTATGAGTGATAGTATAATATATTATTTCCACATTATTTTACAGAGTCCTCAGCAGATGGCCTGTTTACAATCTCAAGCAGTGATGGTGTCATATCTGTACAGTCAGAAATTGACAGAGAAGTTATTGGTGACACTGTAACTCTGACTGTGAAGGTACATTTTTATTTCATTTTCTAATTTCCTTCTCTCTGTGCATGTTACTACAGTAAGCTTGTCCATTAGTACTAACTAAAGTTATCCCATGAAGTTCATACAGATTACAGCACATTACAGTTTCACTGTGACCAAACTGAGCTTTCTGACACTTTTTAGTCCCTCTACTTTTAGTTTTACGTATTAAGATTTAAAGGAATAGCTCAACATTTTGTCAAGACTGAACACCGAACAATACCACTCCCTAGAGTCAATATGACGTATTGACCAGCAAGTATAAAATTCTCTTATCTTAATAAGACCTGGCAGCAGTGAAAGGCAGGTTGAACGTCTCTGTGCACCACCAGAAACTTCCGCGTACCACATAGCTTCTTTTAGAACACAAATCAAAGGTTGTTTTTACAACTCAAGCAAACATGACATAAACTGTGATAAGACCATTTTGAAGGTTGAGGAAGACAAATCTTCACAAAACTCATGAAACTAATAGTGATGATGTTCCAAAATGGTTTAATTTTCCCATTGTTTTGGGGGGATTTTTTTTTTTTTAACTTTGCATAACAGTTTTACACCAAAGTTGCACTAGTAGCAGTTTTTGAAGGTGTTTACAGTGACCTTAGAGAGCACATTCAAAATACAGATGGGAACTGGTGTGAGCAGAATGGAAGCCTGAGCACAGGGTCGCTGACAACAAAGAGCAGATGGTGTCATGGTGGAACCCACCATTACATAGGAGCAACTACTCAATGATGCAAAAACAAAAAACATTTAGGATCTTCTTCTTTAGACCATTTAATTTAATATTATTATTATATTTAGTCATAAAAAATATTGAGAAAGATTAAATATCTTTAATTTTTTTAATCAATATCTTGAATATTGAAAACATTTTTTTCATTCTGGCCTATTTAAGGGCACTGAGTCTAAAGAAAACATCCATGGGGTCCGTGCCAGCGTCACAACAACTGTGCAGATCAACATCCTTGATGTCAATGACAATAAGCCAGAGTTTTACAAGTGTGGAGACTCAGGAGAAGACTGTGTAACGGCCACTGAATTCAGTGGTGAGATCTTGGAGCACTCACTGGGATTTATTAACATCGGCATGACTGTCAAAGATCCCGACAAGGTAAGGAAAGACCATTCATCATCTATAGGATGAGGTCCCCATTCACCCCCCTCCCCCCCAAATTTCACCTCTGTGTAACATTATTGATCAAACATAAAACTTTTGGGTTCTGGGATTTTACAGATTTCAAACACTCAGCTAATCCTGGAGGGAGAGGACAAAGCCGTGTTTTCTGTGGAACCTCAATTTACCACCATAGACAGCATCGTTCAGATCATGATCAGGCAACCCGAAAATCTGGATTTTGAAAAAAAACAGCAAATGATTTTACAGGTAAGAAAATGAAAAATGTAATTAAAATAAGCCATATACATACATACCATTGCATGTGCCAATACCACTCATGTTTGTGACTTTTAAAACTCTTTACAAGTATAATGAGTTGCTCATATCATGGTGCAGGTGACTGCTGTAGATCAAGATGATCCCACTTTCAGCTCCACTGCTCAAGTCACTATAAACATCAAGGATGGCAATGACAACAGTCCAACCTTCAAAGAGGACACATACAGGTTAAATGTGTCAGAGCATTCACCCATTGGGACAGAATTGATCACAATTACAGTAAGTTCCTTGCAATCTGAATTCTCTCTCAGACATCTGGAGCTTTTATTCTTTTATTTCAGAAACTCACACATTGTTTTGTTTTTCTCTTTTTTAGGCAGATGATCCAGACACAATGGATAAAGGCAACCTGACATACAAACTTTTTCCCGACAGCATGTACGTCTTCACTTGTGGCCTGCTGCAGTAATTCTTCTTTTTTTGTGCAGCTGCTGTCTGTGTCTCGCACACAACACCTCACCAACAGTGCGCTTATGTTTCAGATTACCCTACTTTGACGTGGAGTTGCATACTGGCAAAGTTTATGTGAAAAGCCAAGAGCTCCTGGATCGTGAGCTCAGATCTCTGTATA
The DNA here is from genome assembly GCF_001858045.2 of Oreochromis niloticus. NCBI lineage: Eukaryota > Metazoa > Chordata > Actinopteri > Cichliformes > Cichlidae > Oreochromis > Oreochromis niloticus. The sequence continues at coordinate 29,475,758 of NC_031966.2, read as the reverse complement.
CAGCAACTCTACAGGCCAGAGACACAGATGGGAAGCCTGGCTCTACAGTACTGGAGATCACACTGACTGACATCAACGACAATCCTCCAGTCATGAACAGAGATTCTTACGTGGCTTTTATTAGAGAGGGCCAAGAGCTTGAAGTCCGAATAGAGGTAAGTTTGGCAGGGTGAGCACTAAGGACAATAGTTGTCAAGTTAATTTTGATTTATCTATTTTTTTCATTTTGGGCTGGGAGGAATTAACTGCTTAAAGGCACTGACTTCAATTCCATTCAATTCAATTCAATTTTATTTATATAGCGCCAAATCACAACAACAGTTGCCTCAAGACTTCTCATACATACATTTACTTACCACTTCTACTTTGAAGAGCCTAGAAGACATGAACATAAATAACAGGTTTCATGTTGCTGAAAAATGAAAAGCGCTTTATTGTTAATGTTGGTAGGCAGAGACAGCAAAAAGTTCATGACTATAACTTTGGGCTGCAGCTATGGTCATAATTTTTAAAGTGAAGCATAAAAGGTTTTATATGGAAAAACAGTCATTGTATCTGACCTTAAACTCTTAGTTCAGAGCTTTTTAAAAATCTGCTTAATTCCATTAAAATTAAGAAACATGGATTTAGGATATGTATAAGAGCTAGTGAAGTCTGATCCAAACATACATTTCTGGGGAAATTTGCATCACCCAATATCATGGCCTGTCATGTGACGTGAATGAAGTGTGTAGCCAGGCCTAAAATATTATTTTAAAAAAACTTTCCCAGAAATTGACAGGGAGTTATAATTTTCAAATGTATACACAGTCAAACATGTCATCATAAATATGAAACATCACTTTTAAAAAATAATTTAAATGTGACTGAAATAAATAAAAGCAAAGGTTTATTTATATAAATTATTAATCATTAAGGAAAATATGCTTGGTATAAACTAAATGTATACCAATCAGGTACATTTCATTTGACCAGATTTCAATAAATGTTTTACACTGTTTTACATTATGTAACAACATTACATCAAAAAAGTACATTTAATCAAATGACTTAACCCTGTCAAGGCTGATCCATGAAATCATTTCCAGAAAACTGTATTTTTTTGAAACTGGAGTGTTTGTTGGACCTCCTGACAAATTATATTAAAAAAGAAATTACATTTCAGTTTACAGATATGAGGTTTTGGTCAATATTGTATTTTTGTAGCCTTAAAAGTGTATACGATACATGGCATTACTGGATTAAATTCAGCATTTTGGCCATAAATATTTGTTTTCAGGCTTTTATTGCATTTTGCAGCAAAGAAAATCATCTTCCTAAAAGTGTCTCTTCTGATGTTTCTCTGCTTTGGACAGGCTACTGATGGAGATGAGCCCAAAACTCCAAACAGCCAAATTGTGTATGGTATCGTGTCAAGCACATACAGTAGGAACTTCACTATAGACCGTGACACCGGTGTTTTGACAAACAGCGTTGAACTGGATCGTGAGGCCGTGGATCCAGAGCTGGGAGGGGAGATTAACCTTGAAGTGACTGCTACAGACCAGGGTGAACCCCAAAGATCCACCAGTGTCACGGTTACCATCAATGTACAGGTAGGTATTTTAGCAAGTTGACAGTACCAAGTTACAAGAGATGGTGTAAATCCTGGTACAGCTGATGACTGCCAGTGTTTCTTTTTCTTTATCATCCATTTCAGGACATCAATGATAACACGCCAAAATTTTTTGCCCCATCTTACAAATTCTCTGTTAAAGAAGGAGAAAAAGGCAAGTATTTCACACCGCAAAATGTTTTAAGTGTTTACAACTGCGTGTTAGGGTTTTAATTCATATTTATCATTCATTCAGGTGCATTTGTTGGCTTGGTTGAAGCTCAGGATTTGGACCAAACAGCAGAGTTTAATCGCATCTCTTTCAGCATTGTCGATGGGAGCTTTGGGAACTTCATCATTCGAACCTCCGCTGCCACAACAGGTTTCATAGGAAACATCACTGTGGACCCAGACATTGAGCTAGACTATGAGAAAGGCCCCACAAAGTTTAGTATGAAGGTAGATGCAGCAGATCTGGAGCAGAAGAAAGCTACAGTGACGGTGGATGTAGATGTGCTTGACGTAAATGACGAGAGACCCGAGTTCAAGCCAATAGCATCTATGACAGTGAAGGAGAACACCACAGTAGTGGAAGCTGTTGGGATTTTTAAAGCGGAAGATAAAGACGGGAACCATTCTCTGGTCTTTGAGCTGGAATCCGTCAAATGCAGATGCAACAACAGCCTGGATTTCTGCGACTGGTTTGTCCTGGATCCAAACGGAGAGGTCAGGGTCAACCCTAAGGTCACGGTGGATTATGAAAAATGCCACCAGGCGATTGTAGAGGCTCAGGTGGTGGACATTTACACAGAGAAGGGATATAACAACAGTGCCACGACAGGTCAGTAATGGGTTGTTTGCTGATAATGAGAGTAAGACATTAAAACAAACAGCTTACATAAAAACTGGTTCACTGTCATTTCTCTTCAGGCCTAATGGTGATCAACATTGAAGACATCAATGACAATGCTCCAGAATTCATTTTCTCAGACAGTCAGGTGTTTGGTGAGTCCTTCTCTCAGAATAACCACTCGTCTGCAGTACTTATCAACAGGGCCACGTTTTTTCACATATCGCCCTAAATTTTTAAAACATTATACGAATCCAACGCTGATTTTTCTTCTTCTTTTATAGTTGTGGTGTCAGAAAGTGCAAGCAAAGGGACATCAGTTGCGGGGGTTACCGTAAGTACGACTGAAAAGCAAAAACACCTGACCTCATTTCGGCATGTTAACGATGCATTAACGATGCTCCATTTCATATCTTTCATAGGCTACAGATCGTGACAGTGGCATAAACAGTCAGATTGAGTTTAAAGTGACAGACGTCAAATTCCAAAACACCAACAATCAAATAAGTAACAAGGGGGCACTTTTTGAGGCTGTCACCACACAGCAAAATGACCGCTATGTTGGGATTATTCAGTGAGTACAAAGTCGTCTCCTGCAGTCAAACCTCGGTCTGCTCTGGTAATGTGTTTTTCTCACAAGCGTCGGTGTTTACACTTGCCCTCATATATTTAGATTTATATTTTAGCAGGGATAACAGGAGCCCATGCACATGTTGTTTTTTCCAAAATAATATTCTCATGGGTGTATTTTTATGGTTTTTATGGGTGTGCTTCCCTTCAACTATCCACAGATCTACACAGACACTTGATTTGACACTGAAGGGGAAGTATTTGGTAACAGTCTCTGCGACTGATCCCGGCGGCCTGTCCTCAAGCACCGTGCTGGATGTAAGTAACGTGGGATTTACCCTGTGTTGTATACTCCAAACAGGCTATAAAACTTGCAGCACACACCAATGTTTCCATTCTTTTTATAACTGCAGATTTTCACAGTCGATGAATCCTACAAAGTCGAACTCAGGTTTGCAAATAATCAGATTGAGGTTGAAAAAAAGCTCACTGAGATCAGGAGGTAATGTCTGAATCATTAGTAAAGACTATATCTGATCTAATCTGCTAATTTTCATTCAGTCACCACTTAAATCTACCCATTTTCTTTCCCCCGTCATCTTCTGGGACTCTTCTAGAGCACTCATGACTGCCACTAAGGCTGCCGTTGAAATTGTTGCTCTTAGGCCTTACAGTGAGCCATCCAGGTAAGTTACCTTTCACATCTCCTTTAACTTCAGTGAGTGCGGTTTATAAGCTGCTTGCCGCTGTAGGGATTAAGTAAAAAAATCATTATTCAGCTGTTGATTTATGCTTTGTTTTTCCTTACTAGGTGGTGCAATTGCACATGTAGACAAAATGACAATGGCAGCAACTCCAAGTCTTAGGTTTTAAATGCTGAAATGTGTTGATTTAATTTGTGTGTATGTGTGTGTTTTTTAATGGTTCTCTCAGGGCTACAGACAAAACCATTGTGGTAGCTTATTTTGTCTACGCCAATGGAACAGCCCTTACCTCTGTTCAAGTGGAAATAATGCTCTCTGATCCGGAACACTTTCCTAAGCTGATAGAGCTTGGGCTAGATAACATTGTAAGTATGGTTTTATTTTTTAAACACGGCAAAAAACCCACTATTTTTCTGCTTCTTCTTTATATCTTCTTGGTCATTTCGTCATCATTTTTTTTTTATTATTCTTTTTTGATAAATTGCTGGTGGCAGTCTAATAAAAAAGTATTTCAGAGTCAGCACAGGGGTAGGGAACAGTTCACTGATTCTTTTCACCAAGTTCAATATGTGCTACAACAAGCACTCTGGCTCCACCAGCAGGTTAAATTCAGAATTGTTTCATGCGTATCACTTTTAACACACATGCCTAATTTTCAATAATTTAGGATTTATATTTATTAAATGCTAAAAGGCATATGATTTCCCATAAAGGTGGATCATGTGATCTTCAGAAACAGCCGTAACTAAGTTGAGATTAAGAACTCAGTGTATGGTGCATTTGAATGATATTGGCTATAGTTAAAAATTACTTAGGACATTGTAATATACATTTTGAAATTTGAACAAAAACAAAAAAAATGTAACAGATTTTTTTTACATATACATTTTTTCATGTAATTTTATTACATAAGTACAATGTAAAATGCTACATTTAATGGAATCTTGTCAAATGGAGTCACATTTTCTTTATTGATTAATTATTTGAATAAATAAACCTTTTTATAGATTTTATATATCACAGTTGTATTTTACTCAAAATTATTGTTTCGTGTATATTAAGGGTGAAAAAACAATTTTTGAGCATAGGTTTAGATAAGTAAAGTAAAATATATTTTACAGGGATAAAGACATTTAAAATCTGGTTTAAGGAGACACCAGTAGCAATCGCTTTGGTTCATTTTACAAAGCAGTTAACTCCAGATAAGTAAGAGGTCTGATAAGTCTGATCAGTATTAAAGGACATGTAAAAATTGTGAAGTTAGTGTAAATATAAGTGAATGAAAACTTTAAGATCTACATATGAAACTCGAAACCTGAAACCTCTGTTTTTAGGGGACTGCTCCTGAGGAAGAAAAAACAGTGGACACAGTAAAATATGTCCTGCTGGGGATTGTGGCAGGCCTAGTCATTGTGCTTCTTGTCCTCACCACTTCACTGCTGTGCACTCGCAGAAAGTAAGAAAATGTGACACCTACTATTTCAAACGTCTACGACCATCAGGGAGTCTGTGTACTAACCACTCATCATTCCACCCTACAGCTACAGAAGGAAGCTTAAGGCCGCTAAAGCTGCAGAATCTGCATCCAGTATGAATTATGACAACCAGAAAAACGGTCTTATGCTACCTGGAACCAACAAGTACACCATGGAAGGGTGAGGAGACAAAATCTTTATTCAGATAAATGAAATAGGCAATGGTATGAAACCTAATGTATAAGTTTGCCTTCTAACATGTGTCACTTCTCTCTGATAGTGCTAATCCCGTGCTCAACCTCAACATCGACACAACCATCGAGTTAGAAGAGAGCAGCTCTGATGATGACAAACACAGGTAAAACAAAAACAACAAGGAAACAAAGAACCCTGTCTGTAAATCGGTCCACTGCCTACAGAGAGCAGTTACTGGCTTGATCAACACAGTTTGATAAGGTGGCTCACGGTGAAACGCAGCTGCGCTCACCACTCTGTAGCTGTGCTGGTTAATAATCTGGGATGATTTCCAGGTGAACATTTTGCCACAGAGTGCCCACTACAGAATGTTGTGACAGAGCTGGCTCTGTGCTTCCAGCAATCCCATGTGATTGTTGTTTTTAAATCAAAAACCTTGAAATGATCATTTGTTCATATTGTCTCCCTCTTTCTCTTTGTTTTTCCACCAAAGCCATCTAAGCTTCAGCTCCGACGACTCGAAATCTGACTCGGAAAGTGCTCGACATCCCAAAGAGGATCCACCAGCGTACAATGAGCCTTTGGATGAAGCACTGGCCCTGGCTGACCAAAACAAAAGCACTGACAACCCCCTCATGGGGTACAGCAACCCTGTATTTGACACCACAGATTTGTAATGTAAATAGTGAAGGCCAGATGCCTCAGCTAGACAAATGTAGCTTCTTCGTAATCAGGTTTACCAAATCAAACTTATTCTATAGTTCTTGATGAAGACTTCATCTTCAAATAGCCTTCTCTGTATTACAGATTTAACTTTGAAGCCTAAACACCCTTTACAAGCATAAAACTGAACCAAAAGGGGGATCCTATTTTGTGAAAAAGATCTAATTGTATAAAAGTGTAATGATTTCAAAGACTTTATCCTTATCCAGTCAGAGAGCTGAAGTATGTGAATTGCTTGTTTGCTGTAGCCTCATAGTTTGTACATAGGTATGAAAGTGAAATCAATATCGATGGCCTAAAAATATCAAACTCTTCCTTTATCTTTCTGTAGAGACGGTTTCAATCCATGCAGTATAAAAAAATGAATAGCAGCAGTGGTTAAACACACAAACCTCTTGCTTGATGCACATGTGAATCACTTTATTTTTGTTAATATAATAAGCAGTAGTTTAAAAAGGGTTTGAATTGCTTTTGAAAGAAACTATTTCTTAAAGTTATGCCAACACAGAAATCAAGAAAAACAGATAAATTTCAAAAAAGGTTTCAAAATGTCAGTGTATGAATGAAATCCTTATTTATAACTGTGTGTCTGCCAAAATCTCTCTCTCTCTTTTCCCTGTTTCATTTGTCAGTGTTTGCTATGACATTCTTGATGAAGAGAAAAAAAAACTCATGCAGAGTGACTTCCAACAAGCAGCAGATTGAAAAGATTATTCACTGTTTACTGACACCTAAATGAATGTAACACAAGTGCAATCCATGAATAAATTCTGATCCTTTGAATGTGGATCCGAAGTTAATGCTGGTGAACGCGTACATTCACTGACACTGTAACAACCGCGGCGTTAAAACACATTTAAAATCGTTGCCTTCACATAATTTACAACAGGATCACAGATTATGGCATTAAAATACTGTAAGCAGTCATGACTAAAAATACCCTGATATCAGGAGTCATTACTTTCCTCGAAAGGTGATTGTACGCGTCATCATTTTTTTTGTTTTTTGTCTTTTTTTAAAACACTTTTCACAATACAAACAAGTCAAAACACTGTGCCAAATCTAAAGCAATATATAAGACATATAAAAGCCTGCACTGACAGTAGAGACTCCTCTTACAAAGAGATCAAGGCAACACTTAATCGATTTAAATATCCCCCAGGCCACCAGGTCACACATCACACTCAAAACCTGTCATTACACCATCATCTCTCTGTCGAAGCTTAACAAGCTTTTTAGCAACCAGGAGAAAAGCTGGTTGCCATGGCTTCATATTGTGTGAGGTGAGTGGAAAAAACAACAACAAAAAAAAGCACCAACAGCTAAAATGAGTCAGTGGACGGCTGAATGGTTTCAGCGAAAAACACTAAAGGAGGAGAGCCAGGCTGATGATGACGCTGACGCATCGCTCTCGTTTCCCCAAACGTCCATCATCACTCTGTCGGTGTGTGCAGAGAGATTTGTGAATAAGATACCAATCAGCGAGGGTGGGGGGTGTGGGGGATAAAAAGAGAAATCATAATTTATGGCTGCTTTCTCAGCGGTTAATGCTTCTCGGTGCAAACTTCATATTAAATCCTTTTGTGCTTGCTTGTCTTGAGTGAAGGTGTGAATTTTTTCCTTCTTTTTCTCACACCGTCAAGACGACGTCATTCAGTGGATGCACTGGATATCGACCACGTGTATCGGATACCATGTAAACTTTCTCTCCTGTCACTCAGTGGTATGAGCTCTGGAGCAACAGTGTGGCTGCTGCATATTCTCCATCAGCAGGCGGAAGGGGTTTCTTCTGCGTCGGCCCGCTTTCCCATCATGCTCCCCTCTCCTCCCTGCACGGCCCTTACCTGAACCCCCCTGGGCTATCTCTGAGGTCAGGGGTGTAGCTGAGGGGTTTAGCGGAGGCGGCGGGGGCATGGAGGATTGCCTCTTCTGCTTCTTCACCTGCTTCTCCAGGTGTTTCTGGATGGCAGAGCCCAGCACGGCTACTTCCACCACAGCTCCGTACACCTCCCACGTCATCCCCTTCTCATCCCAGCTCACCTCCTGCACTGGCTCCTCGCATTTCTCCTCATCTTTCTCCTTACAGTTTATTTCCTCCTTTGTGTTCTCTTCAACTCCCTCCACCTTTTTCTCTTGCGTTACTTTCTCCTCTTTCTCCTCCATCACCTCCTCTTTCTTTACCTCTTTCTCCTCTATCGCCTCCTCTTTCTTTTCCTCTTTCTCCTCCTTCGCCCCGTCTTTCTTTTCCTCTTTCTTCTCCGTCGCCTCCTCTTTCTTTTCCCCTTTCTCCTTCTTCGCCTCGTCTTTCATTTCCTCTTTCTCCTCTGTCGCCTCCTCTTTCTTTTCCTCTTTCTCCTCTGTTGCCTCTTCTTTCTTTTCCTCTTCCTCCTCCACTATCTTCTCCTCTATGCTAGGCTCCTTCATGACCTGAGGGAAAGTCATAATCGTGGGAGTTCTCGGGGTCATGGGTGCGGTAGCGACAGAGCGAAATTCCACCTGCTGACCCACCTGCAGCTCAGCATCTTTAGTCTCTGTGCCCACAGCCCCACATTTTCCAAAAGAGCTGGGGAAATAGAAGGCCTGGTCCCCCTCAGGAGGGGTCATGGGGCTGGTGGCCACAGACTGACACTGCACTACCTCCAGGCTCACCTGTGTGCGGATGTTGTGGCAGCCAAAGGGAGCCGGTGATTCAGGGATGGGGGATTTTTTTGCAGAAACAACTCTCTTTTTTTCACCTGCATCTTTGTCGTCTTTGACCTCTGACTGCTCGGATCCCGTGTATGTTTTTGGATGTTCACTGACAGCAGCAGAAGGTTCTTTAGTTTGTGGATCGTTTGTGGTCCCGTGAACACTTTCACTGAAGGACTTTCCCTTTCCGTCCTCCCTGTTTATATCACTGCAGTTTTCTCCAACCTCATCTTCATCTATTTTGACCATCTCCGGTTCAACAGAATAAAAAAACGACTCAGCCTTGTCCGTTTCTTCCTCCTCATTGTTGCCATACTGGGTCACCAAGATTGTAATATCTTGATCCATACTTCCCATCCTCTGCTGCTTACACTGCTGATTGCTATCCTCCACACTTACATGTGCACCTATTAACTCAGCATCCACTCCGTTGGTGGAACTCTCAGTCATCTCCTTTGATGCAGTAAATTTTAAAATTTCAGTTGTTTCTGACGCAGCCTCTGCTGAAACTTTTGTCTCCTGCTGACCAGTCTCCCTCTGCTCCTCATTCTTTTTCACTTTCTCATCCCTTTGCGCTGGCTCTCTCCCGATAAACTCTGGGAAAGCCGTGCTATACGGGGACTTTGGGGTCATGGGGGATGTGGCGACAGAGCAGAACTCCACTTGCTGACCCACCTGCAACTCTGCATCTTTAGTGTCGGTGCCCACGGCTTGAGGTTTCCCAAAAGAACTTGGGAAGAAGAAGGAATGGCTGCCCTCTGGAGGAGTCATGGGGCTGGTTGCTGCCGAGCAGCACTGCACCACCTCGAGGCTCACCTGTGTGCGCATGTGGTGCTGCCCAAAAGGGGCCGGGGAGCGTGGGTCACAAGGGTCTGGAGTTGATGGGACAGCAACTGAGATTTTCTCAATTACTGCATCTTTTTCTCTGTTGCGATTTTGATCCTCAAAGTTTTCCTCTTGAATTTCAGGTTTTCCATCTTCATCACTCAGAAACTTGATCGACACCGTTGCATCATTATTTGTAGCTGCCGTTGTTGTTTTATTGTGCTCCACCATTGCAGGCATGGCATCAATTTGTGTGCAGTTTTTAACTCGTTCAGTGTCTGTTAGGTCAGCATTGCCATAATCCCCCCCTGAAAGCACTTGATCTTTAGATATTAGGTTTTTCTCTTTCTCCTCAACTGAGCTGACATTCCCCTGTAGTGCCGACTGATAGTCCCCTTGAGTGGTTGACTCTTGACTCCTGTACAGTTGAGGTCCTTCAGGTGCAGCAGTGCTATCTGAGCCTCCTGGATGCCCCCCATTATCCGTCTTCTCGCAAGGCTGGTGGTCCTCCGTGACACCTCTCATCTCATCCTTAAGGCTTCCCATTCTGTCTCCGCATTAAAGGGCTAGAATTACCTGCAGGGATAACACAGCAGTGTGAAAGTGTCCGTGCAGTTTATAATCGGGAACAAGCCCAAGCACAAGCGGAAGATAAAAATATTCTGTCATGCGATATGAAACGAAATTGATATTATTCAGTTATTCAAATAGACACAGGAGCATCACTGCTACTACTTGATCAGAATTGCTTGCACACTTACTTTAATATCCCAGGACTATCTTTTTAAATACTTTAGAGAGACGAAGTCAAACCTTCATGCCCAAAAATATCTCATTATCAGCTCCTGTCTGAATTCTATTTTAGTCCATAATTACATAACACAAACAGCGTGCACATGAATTCAGAGTTGTTTTCAAAATGTAACTATAAAACAAGCATGATTACAAAAGGAGATCTCAGAAAATTAGGACATACCTCAGCAGTCTAAAGTCAGGCTGAAGCCACTCCACAACTCTTCTTCAGATTTGGGTCAAACATTGCAAATCTCAGCACCGATTGAGACAAACATCTGTCCGTGCATCTCCCCCCGGTGATTGATGCTGATTGCAGTGGGTACAGGTTTGTCTCTAGAAGAATCTATCTTAGGCAATCCTCGCTCTTTAGGCTGTGGCTGTGTCTGTTGAAAAGCTTCACATTTCCAGTTTCCCTGGAAACCACGGTCGGGTTTCTGGCAGTGAGTGGTAATGTAATGGCAAAATCTCTCTACAGCTCTCTAATCAGCAGTAAATCATAGTAATTAACTTCAGGTTCTCATAGAAACACAATGGCAGCTACGTGTGCAGAGATAAACCTGTGAACTGGCTAATCTGGAGAAATTTTAAAGGAGGCATAAATTGGTGATAAAACCTCTCACGTCATTACAAATGATCACTGTGAGAGCTTCACGAGGGAGGGAGGGTGAAGTATGCAGAAGAGGGATTTCTCTTAGCAATAATGAAGCAGTGTTTTGAACTAAAACAGCAGTGTCTGTGTGTGTATATGTGTGCATGTACATGTGTGCGTCAAGGCCACATTTGCCCGATCACTGCTGTTTAACAGAATCTTAAGCTTAGTAAAAAATAATAAAAAATAAATAAATAAATGCTTTTAAAACACGTCCTACTTCAGGAAGACAGATAATCACAGGCTCATTACAGGACTTCTAAAAAGTCTATGCAAACTCAAAGCTTGTGGAGGACATCAGAGAGATATTAGTAACAGTGAGTGTTCTGCTGCAGCTGTACATGAAAGACACAACAGAGAATTTAAGCTGAAGGAGCCTGGAAGCAGCAGCTTCGCCTCCCACACAAACAAACACTTGTAAATCACCAAGTCTTTTATACTCATTCGTCATTCCCCTCCAACCTCCCTGCTTTGCGACACATATTTCTCTAGAGCCTCTCTAATTCTGCTCGCCTCTAGCGATTGAGTGGGACTGAGGACGATTATATTTCTTTCATTTTTTTTTTTTTTTGGGAGAATCTCTAACCGACTTGCTTGTAGCATGGCAGTGGGCTGCTGCGGCTTGGCCAGAACACCGTGTACTGACATAAGTATTCTTGCTGTTAATTCAAAGGCTGCCACAGAGTTCTGTTGCCTAGCAACCACGTAGTGGGATGCAGGGGAGGTGTGCTGCTGAGGACCAAGGTAGACGGGCTCTGATCACACTCTCATCAGGGGCCATCAGCCTGCCAAAGGCCATCTTCTCAGCAATGTGTTGGTAATAATGATGACCGTGGTGATTCACTGATGAGTGCGCTCCACAGAGCAAAAAAACAGGATGCATCATAGATACCGTGCCTGCAGAGCAACTAACAGTGTTATGTCTCCTGAGTGTGGCAGGATATCACATTTTACAAACCCGTAAGAGGTGTTGGAATTCATTTATTTTGCAAAAACAGGCAGAATGCAAAAAAAAAGAAGAAAAAAAGCACAAATGGCAAATTAGAAAAGACAGTTTATAAACATTTCTTTTGGAATGTTAACTATTAAAGCTATATGTCTCTTTCTCTCTATAGATACATATAGTTTATATCTTTTTTAAATCGTTTTTATGGTTTGCATACTTCCATCCCAACAGTTTCCCCTGCCTAAAGGGGATGATCAGACAAGTTGGCTTAACTTTCAGCTGCAAGTGTCCATTCTTTAGGGATCATTTAGATTCCATTTTCTGTCCAAACTCCTTGATGGTGTCCGTGGCCTTGCCCACAGCTTTTCCTATGACTGCTTGAGTCTGCCTGCTGGTTTCTTCAGCAGCTTTGATAAGTCAGAGCAGAACAGAAGAAAAGTAAGTTAAGCAACAAATCCTCTAATATTCAGCTAATATTCAACTGAATAGAGTTGAATTAAAAATATTCAACTAATATTTTCACAGTGCATTCGTTCGTATGATTGTAAAATATGATATTTTCACAACTCCACATTTCAATTGTTTCTAATAACCTGAGGATTTAGTTCTAAAACTAATTTTAAACAAGATAAAATTTGCATTTTTTATTCATACTCTTATAATAATTCCAATATTTCTTTCTATTTTGACTGCATTCATTTTTACAATTCATGTTTCCTTTTAACTGCTCTGCTTTTATTAGCAATTAAACATTTAATTTGGCAGCAATATGACTGACAGCTTGTCTCTGCAATCCATGCCTTAATAAAAACCAACTAATGTTTGCGTTACAGTATATGATGCTAGAAAGAAGGAATGTGCACCTTACCTGTGTTGACTGTTTCTTTGGAGGAGTCTGCCACCTGCTGCACGGCTTCCTCAGCTGCCTGCACTGGAAACACATCACAGGTTTTTAAAGTGACTGACAGTTTTTAAACTTCATTTTACTGCAAAACCTCTTAGAAAGAAAAATAAAATGCTTTATTAATTGCAGTACAACTCTCTGGATTCCAGGTCTGATGTCGATCGTGTCACCTTGTAGCCACCGGTTTGTACCTGCAGTGTCTGTGACTCCTTTAGCGGCTGAGTGGCTCGTGCTTTTCAGGCCCTCAAAGGACTTCTTGAACGATGCCATGGCTCCTGTCTTTGTCCCTGCAGCTTCCACACATCCTTCTGACCCGAGAGCGGCAGGAGCAGCTGTTTAATACCCTCGGCTTGAGCCCGGCACCACCGAGCCTGCACGTTCCAGCTGGATTAACCAAAACAATACCCACCCTAAGAGGCACGATCAGACTGGCATCCCAAATATGGCAGCATTGTGCCAACGGCCAGAGCCTACTCAGCAGATTTTACACACCCTTTAATCAAACCCCAGACAAGAGTGAGCAAAAAAGATAAACATGCGAGGGCGACGCATAATAGATTCTTATTGAGGTCAACTTTAGAAAAGATTTAAAATGCGATGAGCGATCAGCGCAGTAAATTAGTTTGCACATTATTAAACAACGCTAACAAATGTGTGTTTTTTTTAACCTTTTATTTACAGAGGATTTGTATGTCTGGCTTAACATGTAACCCTTTATATTGACAAGTCCTGCAATTTAAAGCACATATTGATATGACAACCATTATGATTCCAAGACGTAATATATTGACTTTAACTTGATAAAATCTTCAGTACACACAAACAAACACACACACACACAAACGTGTACACTCTGTCAGTTTCTAACAGATAGTTTACTGGAATGATTTCACAAGCAATCATAAAGATACAATGTAAAAAACTCTTACTTCAAGAAAAGTTCAAATTAAACTTCCAAAGAAATGCAAAAAGAAAAATAGAATTCCACAAACAGGCATTGTCGACACTTAGGAGGATATTATTGTATTCATATCTGCTTGCAACCGGTCATATTTATTTTTTACCACTCCCAATGTCTCATTGGAAGATGATGAACATCTATTGCACATTTCTAAATACAGATACACACAAGTACAAAGTCACAAGCCCTGGTTCTGGTCTCATTTCATTGGGAGGGAATCAAGGAAATGAGACCGTGAGGACAAATCCTACATCTCAATAAATACCTACACCCAACACATTACATTAAGAACATGACATTTACAATATATAATAATAAAAGATTTGTCTTGAAGGAAGAACATTTTTCAGTGGGAATGCTTGTCTTTTTTGTTGTTTTTTCTTTTTTTTGCAACAGGAATATAATTGTAATAGTTTCAGCATTTGTCCTTTTTATTATTAGAAATATTATTGTGCTGCTGGTTGGACGGTGGCTTCGACTGATGCTCTTATGCTTCTGGCTCGTAGTCCTGGCTCTCCTGGGGAAAAGAAGAACAATTTTTTATGAGGATGGCCAGTAAAATTTGCAGCACACAGAAGCTCTAAAGTTAAATCTACATCCAAAATAATATTCAGCTTTAATCTGATTTAGCAGAGTTTATTAGTCTCAGCAGACGGTAGTGATGTCACTCTGTTGAAGCTGAGCTCATCTGTTCCTTCAGTGCTTCTCTCAAGCCTGCAGAGGGCAGCACAAGACTGCACTTACATCGAGGACGCGCATCGTGAGCACATTCCCCATATCCTTGCAAGCCTGCACACGCCTCCACCACACATGATCATAAAAAAATAAATAAATAACACAGCCTCCAACAGTCTTATGTCATCTAATGTATTCACAAAGCCTTGAGTGATACTGGATGACACAGATTTTTTTTTCAGATCCTCCCAGTGATGGCTTCGTTCACTCTGCAGCACTCAGACTCCATATTTACAGCAATGCAGGGAGACCCTGACATTACCCACAATGCATGAAGGCAGAGAGCGTCATCACCACACCCATTCAGACGGAGCTTGCACACCGCTGGTGTAGCAAAAGATGGGGGAGGGGAAAGAGACACGGAGGAGTAGGAGAGAGATGGGAGGAGAGAGGAGGACAAGGATGATACACATCCGTGGAGAAATTCACTTTGAATTTGGATCTCAGGGAACGCCTCAGGTTTACTCCTTTTCCCAACTAGTGCAAGAATCGATTGATGGAAAGGATGATCAAAGTAAACGCACAGAATATATTATTATTGGAAATCATATAAAATCTCAAAAAAAGTCTTATTTCACCCACTTTAGAAAATGTATATATTCAGTGGCAATAACACAGGATCAGTGCTTTCATACTAGCACGATCAGCCCTTTGACATTATGTACACTGTATGATATTTTTATATTCTACCATCGCTATTTAAAATCTGTACTCAAAGCCATCGGTTCTGCACAGTTTGTCTCGCCCCTGACAGCCAAATTCCAAAAATAACCATCTGTGTCAGACTCACATACCTCCTTCGTGCACACACCCAACGCTCAGTGAAAGTAGGTGGTGCTATATTCACTGTACTAGCTGTGTGGCAATTGGCTTGTTAAGTCCTCTGTTATCATTTCCACAGAAAGGAAAAATTACCTCAGCGTGAGCTGTAGTGTTTGTGTGGGACACAAGTGGAGGGCAAGTGTGGAGTGCCATTGAAATCCAATACAGCTAAAATGTGTATCCATGCAGAGCTCGTGAATACTGATGAACCTCAATCTACTGTAAGTGAATGGACTCATCTCTGCCTGATGTCCACCACTCCACAGTTTTGTTTTTTTAAAGGGTTTTACACAAAAATGATCTGTAATGTAATTATAGTTCAGTTCAAAAGCTGATTCTTGTGATGCTTTGATGACAGAGCAGAGCCATGCGTGCACTTTGCGTATTGTAGGCTGATTACCTGCTGGGACTCATCATATGTCTCCCCTTCTGGCTCCAGCATTGCCTCTCCCTGGCCCTCCATGGCCTCCTGCCCATACTCCTCAGGCTAGAAAATGAGACAAACATAAAGAGATGAAGGGAAGGAAAGATTTACAGAAACAGAAGCAATCATACAAATACATCGTCGTTTATACACTGTCAACCTATTTGTTTTACTATCTGGGAATTCTCAAAAATGACATTTATTAATGCTCTTTCAAGCCATACAGTACCATTTTTTTCTCAATTTTGGTTGTCTGTTCTGCAAAAGACAAGGTTGAGAAAACTAAATTTCTTGGTTTGTCCAATTTCTCGACTCTCTGAAGAGTCTAGAAATCACTTCTGAACAATTAGAAAACCTTGTGGGATTTCAGCTAACTGAAGAGCTCTATGGGTGACACAATTGCTCTGCCTGACTCACTACTTCGAAACTTTTTAATGGACTGCAATAGAGTTTTCTTTAGATATTTTGTCCCCTACAGATTGACAGAATCCCATAAAAAACATCAATCTGAGTCGTATGCTGTGCTTCATGAAACAACCCAGTGACAGTGGTGTCACAGTGTATTCAAGGTAAAAAAAATCTTTCTGGAAAGTCTGAACCTTCACAATATAATATAATATAATATAATATAATATAATATAATATAATATAATATAATATAATATAATATGAAAGACTCCAACAAACAGCCAGAAGCAACACACAAAACTTTTGTCCCGTTAACATGTTTAGCCAGCATTAGTTTTTGGTGAATGCTGTTCATAAAACCTTTTGCTGATCAGTGTGTGCGACCTTTTCAGCACGTAACTTTTGCACTCCCTGTGATGTTGTTGGAGCTGAAATGTGGACTGTGGAATGATTTTTTTGTTTGCAAGACAAAAACATGTTTAGCAGGTTTTCCATGAAGTATGGACTTGCTCTAATTTTGAGCAAGATTTGTTTGACAGTGTGAGCATAACATTTAAGAACCCTAAACTAAGATGGTGATCAACCGCTTGAAATTAGGACATTCTAAAGAGTATATACTATATATGAGTTTGTGGCATGATTCTGACTGTAGATTTTTGGCCATACAGAGCTGTTAGTATGGATTTAAAGTCTTGGTGTTGTTGCAAATCTATTGCAGACATTGAGCTGTGTGACTGGAGTGTAAGGAAAAGGCTGGTCGAGTGTGGAGATAGAAAAGTCCATTAATCTGTCAGTACTTCCTGCTTACGGAACCACCCCGCGGCAGCTTGCACAAACAAAACTGTCTCTTTCTTCCACTTAAAAGTGAATTTCAAAAAAGAATTACTTTCTAAAACAGCCCTTCTCGGTGGTGGGTAGTAGTAAACTCACTCAAACAGGAACAAAACAGGAGAAAAATATCAAATTTGATGGGGACTATTTTCAGCTGTGGGGAACACACACCTGAGCGATACTTGTTTTTAAGATCAGATCATTGCTGTTTTGTCATTGCGGCAATAACACAATAAATCTGTATAACACAGGTGTAATTCTCCTTTAATGTTTGGAAATCTATTAACTTGATATCCTGACAACACTATGGTTTGTGTACATACAACATGTGATGAG
Organism: Oreochromis niloticus; assembly: GCF_001858045.2. Classification (NCBI taxonomy): domain Eukaryota; kingdom Metazoa; phylum Chordata; class Actinopteri; order Cichliformes; family Cichlidae; genus Oreochromis; species Oreochromis niloticus. Next base: position 29,458,323 of record NC_031966.2, on the reverse strand, counting down.
TGCTTCTGAGAGCTTTCTTAAAAAGATAAAGCTCCACTGAAACAAAGCTAGTGGGTCAGCACCACACATTTATTTTTAAACCCAGCACTAATCAAGTCAATTAGGTCAGGAAAGAACAGCCTGTAATCCTGTGTGCTGTATCAGGCTTGTTATTGCTGTATGCCCACCAACACGATTAGCATGGTCGAGGCTGCACAATGGGAAAACTATCGCTAGGACAGCCCTAATCAGATGGATCATTGCCTGAGAAAAAGTGAACATGAAATAGACTGTTTGCATCCGTATTTCTGATTGGTCACGGATTTGAATTCAGTCAAGGCTAAGACAAGGCAAGCCTTTTGTTCAGACTGTGTAACAAATCTTGAATTAGGTTTTTAAAGTATTCTAAGTTATAAAATATGCCACCTGAATGGGTTGTGCAAGGGAAATTTTGTGATTAGACACCAACAGAGCTAAAACCGAACCCAAAAAGTAGCTGTGTGCATTTGATTACAGTGTCAACAGTTTAGCAGTCTGTTGTGAGGGTGCTGAAATGAGGAGCTTTATCACTCAGATAACGCCTTCGAGAAGCCTATTAGAGCAGGCTGTCAGATTTACTAGATTAGCGAGTCAGTGGAGAGGGTCCAGCTCTGAGTGATGAAGGCTTAGGACAGGATGAGGACCTCACTGTGTCACTGACAGTCTGACAGAGATAGACAAAATGTCAACATACTGACAGCGCATCTCCAGGTCATTAAAAGGGAAGGAAAACAATAGAATAGCAGCATCTTAACACAGCATGTGCCACTCAAATGTCCAAACTTTGCTGTATGCAGGTTTCACCACTGCTGTGTCAAGTCAGCTTGATTTTGTGCCTTTCCTTGCATCATAATATCAGAGTGCCTAAAAAAATGATGAAAGCAGGGGATAGAAGGGGTGACACTGAGGTCAATGGGCAAGAGCATTCGGTGATGTTAGTGGGGGGGAGGGCATTAATGGAAAAGCAGTGTTTGCTTTAAGAGAGGTGATAGTCCCACAGAGAGATGGTTTCGGTCATAAGACACCTGAACAGTGATCTGCATCCTTAATATACATTGAATGCAGCTCTGTGTGCAGAGCATACTGCAGAAGTCCTCTTCAATGAAATGAGTATATAGCAACAAAGCCCAAGTCTATTTCAGTCAACTCCATTTTTTTCTTTTTATAATAACTGTATAAAAGCAATTGCCAGTGTAGTATTCATCCTCAGCAGATGGATAACTATTCCTCTAAACCAAAGACACGAGCAAACTCGTGCAAACAGGAAACATAAATTTAGTACAGTGCATGCTTTTGCTGACAGCAGCAGAATGAAACAGTCCAAATGCACACTAGTAATTCTGTTTTGGAGTGACATGCAGATTCATCAGATTTAACCCTACTGTCTAAATCTGGCTCTGCTGTCATCACGATCCTGTCCAGGCTTTTATGAGTGCAACTTGGCGCAAGTTGCCAGCTCTAATTGAGGCATAAGTTTGGAACAGATTTTTGTTTTCCACTTGTTTTCCGGCACATGTGCAGACCTAAATAAAGCCCGGTCACTTATAAGAGTAAGTTGCTACATTGTTAGTGCACACTGGGTAGTTTGTCATAATGTGAATATCTTTAAGAGTGCACCCCACTAGTAATGCACGTTCAGTTTGATTTACTCATTGAATGCCAAACAACCTGTAAAAACTGTACAGAATTCCTTCTAAAGATATCAAGTCTCAGCTTGTGCTCAAAGGTCAAATTTCCGTAAAAAGCCAGTTTTTCAAAGCAAAGTTAAGTTGGCAGACATACATGGACAAGAGAATGCATCATAGGAAAATTGAGGCTTCTGTACTTTTGGACACTAGAATGATGCCTTCTGCTTTTATTTTCCTTTTTAAGTCCAAGTCTCTTAAGTCCACCAATATTGTACAAATGCACTGCTGTATCGCAATAATAAAGCTTGATAAAGAATAACATAAAAAGTAAGGTATATCATAAATAAATGTTTTAAATGTATCCTATTAATGTTATAATGGATGCCTTCTAAATGCAAATGTTATTTTTTCTTTTTTTCTTTTATGCTTTATTTTGCAGGAATTGTGCAAGCTGAAGTTTTTTGTTTTAATGAAAAAAAGCAATTTAAAGACTTATGACATACATATAATAGTTAAAAAACGTTTTCCAGCATGCGTTGTAATGCAATACTGACCCCACATAAGGCAACACTCCTAATTCAAGTTCACAGGTAATTTATTTCAGGTGTGCCTAAACATGCTGCAGCGCTGCTACTCTGCCTCACTGCAGGCAACAAAGCAGCGTGTTACACCGTAAGGACGTGCAGCACATACGTTCATGTCAGCTGGGAACTCGTCCTTCTTCACCAAGCCGGTAGCAGCGACGATGTTCCCGACAGCTCCGGTGGTCTTTTCAGCCACTGCAGACACACACACACACACACACACATAGTGAGAGAGAGAGAGAGAGAGGGAGAGACAAATGCAGACGGATTATTTGCCGTTTTCCAGTTAGCAGTAGTATCTTACCACTGTAATGAAACCAGGCTTCGAACTCCAGTTAACAGAAATTTAAAGAGGTAACGAGCAGATGGGAAACTCACCTGTGCCCACGCTGTCTTTGGCCTTGCTACCTGAATTGAGAAAAAGCAAAATGTAGTCAGAAAACTTTACACTTCTCTGATGCTAATGACAAAAGCAATGCAACAAATGACTTTAATTGAAATCATTAAAATGACTGTCAAGTCTGAAGTCTGGCCACCCTTGGTATTTGTTAAAATTTGTCATTTTTAAGCGATATAGAAAGCGATGTGTGAAAAACTCTTAACTTTTGATAACATGGCGACTGCACAGATCAGCTGGTGGAAAACAACCTCCCTCCAAACAATTGTGGTGTGACTCAGACTGGCTGCAGTAACTCTCAGAGAGATTGGCAATGGTTTGCAAATCATTTTTATCTAATAAATAAAAGCAGACAGATAAGCAACATGCTGGAATCAGTCGGAATCAGTCTGCACTGATGAGCGCAACTCATCTGCAAAACATTTTTTTTCCGGTGGGGCACTCATCTCAGCTGACCGTACTCTGTATAGATTCCTATATAGAAGCAATCATTCATATCATTTTGCAATTAAATCATGGTTTTACAACAACTACATTACTATTTGTGGAGGATTTTTTTGAGTCTCTGTGTTTGTACATGGCAACAGAGGTGTGATTTTTGATTGTTCATCTGATTTAATTGCCATATTATGACAAATAAATTGCACACAGTTGCTAACTTGACCACATTCACAAACTAACAGCACACTGACTCCATCCTGTTGCCTTTTTATTGCATCTTGATGCACCAAGATCACTTTGAAGACCGCAACTGATTGCAGCTGGTCGCACACCCGCTCCTGGTCGTCGACGCAACTGTTGCAAAGGCAATAAGATGACAGGTTCACTGCACATGCTTGCACTAATTTGGTCATGCTGCAGTTTCGAGCCACTGTTTTCCTAGTGTGACTGTAGCATTATCCACCTGATAGCACAGTTCCTAATATACTGTTGCTCCAATGCTATATGTCGACATGACAAAAAGCTACAGTAAGTTCTGGAGTCCAGAAAACCTCTTGTGATAAACTGAAATTGAATTAAGATGATTACATTTGGACCATCACCACCAACCAATTACTTTTCATAAATACTGTAATATCATTTTTGTTTATCTTTCACTGTTTGCCTCAGGTCCTGGAGAACAGTGGTGGCTACAGTAGTCGGGCTTCTTGGTTTATTGTAAGGACTTATTAAACCACAACCAAGCCACTGTTCAGTCCTCTGATCCATATTCTTTGGCAGTTGTCATCCATCTACACACTGTACTCCATCATGCTACTGGGGCAATCTACTGCAGGCCCCATCCAGTTCTGATCACTCAAGCCCTGTCATCCTCTTTATTGTGCAACAGTCAGTGGACTTATTGGTCCCCGAGGGCCTTTAAAAACCACCAGAAAAGAGAAGAAATAGTGAAGTACAGAAGCCTCTCTTCAAAAGGCGAGCCTCAAAGCAAAGCATACAGTACATCTGAGTGATGCCTCCATTTAGGTTTGGCTTTGGTAAATTGCAGCTATTGTGCAATGGAGCACAAATGGAAGATAGCTGCAGGTGTGATTGCCAAATGACATTAGAATTATTATTCTTCACAAACTGACTTTGGATATTTTTAGACTACGGATTCAACAAAACATCTGCAACATTTTCCATCATCAGAAAAAAAGGGTTGATAATGAGTTCTTGTAGTGTTTAAGTAAAAAAAAGAAAAGAAGGATGGAACAAATTAGCACTAATGAAATGATATAATTGAAACCAATTACAGATAACCGCTATCTTTTTGAACTGCAAATGTTAGCAGAAGCAACAACTGTGAATTGTAAATTTCCATATGGTTGGACTGGTGCTGTGTGACTGCAAGGGTCTGCAAAATAAAAACACAGTTTTTAATGTGATGCTGTAAAAAAAATACTCCTTTGTCATAAAAAATAGGAAACAGATGCTTTATGAGTAGCATCCTATACTATAGGGGTTTCTCTTTCCCACCTCTGCTTGCCTTTCTCAGTTCAGGTGGTTGGGTGGTCTGCAGCTGCAGCAGCAGCAGTAGCAGCTGTCAAAAGGTGGGCCACAGTCCTATTAGATCACTCTTACCCCTCCTCCATGAGGGACTGTCAAGCATATTACATACAGCTTTCTAGGGCACCACCATATTCAACAGCAGCATGCAGAACCACAGAGACACCACAGAAGCGAGCCTTTCCTGCCATTGCGTTAACAAGGACATGATGAAATTGGTCCTGCACATGTTTTGACTACAGTCTGATACGTTTGGTGGTGCTGATCAGTGACAGGGACACTATGCTAAATGTGTAAGATAATGAGATTCTACCGAAATGCGAACACATTTGACAACCTGTGCTGGATGTTGTAACCCATCATATTGTTGCAGAATCAATTATACAAGCTGGTGACTGTAAAACAAGCAGCAGGCCTGTCACTGGAAATTTGGTTCCTCTCACAACAACTCAGCAGCTGACAAAATAAATTCCAAGCAGGCCTGCTCCGGGTCTCCTGAGTCACACTGATCTCCCGACTAATACGTAAGTAACTATTTGTCATTACAAACAAGACGGGGAAAGTTGTAAATGAAGACTGCTGAAATGCACCTGATAAATCAATTTGTCGATCAATGGAAACTCATCAGCAACTCTTGTGATTAACAGCGCAAGTCATTTGTGGTATCCTCTACCAGTCGTGAGGATTTGCTGCTCTTCTCATCTTATGTAATCACACAGAGAACACCTTTTGGTTTCTGGTACTTGGATTAAAAGAAAGCAGCCAATCTGAAGATGCCAATGTAAAGTTTACCATTTTAGAATAAAAGATCATGGAAACTGTACAACTCAAATAAGTAAAATAAGGACAACTGCTGAAAATGTAACTTTTGTTTAATTTTTTTGAGACATTCAATCATCAGATAATCGGCATAAATGCTGGCATATTAAATCTTAACTGATACCAGTACATAAAAAATTACACTGATTACTTGAGTAATGTATTAGTTATTACCTTTACAGCATAAGAGAAGATGATTTAAATGTTTTAAATGTTGAGAAATAGCGTATTATCATCCTCCATTGCTACATCTATTTAATTAATGATCGAAACAAAGTGATATAGATTGGGTTAATGATGCAAGCATGCATATCTGACACCTACACTTTAAATCAGCAGACAGATTTGCTCGTTAGTTGCAGGCTGTCAATGACAAGTTAGCCAGCACTGAAAAGCACAAAAAGCAGAGGCCTTTGGTCTGTTTGTCCCTGGGAGGAGACTGCTGACACTGTTTTACAATCTGCTGCTATCCATTCCACAGGCATGTTGCAGGAGCTGCTCCCACCATCAGCTGCCCCACCCCCACTCGTATTTCCATCTCCTTCCCATAACCTAGACAGGCCACAAGGACACCCAGATTCCTTGTATCACACACACTTCTACGTCACAACGAAACACTTTGAAACAGAGTTAACTACTATTATTCTGCTGAAATTGAGAGCCAGGGCTGGATTACTAATTTTTGATATGCTGTGATATTTTACACCAAATCGGCCTGCAACATTAGAACAAAAATATTGATCAGCTCAGAGGCTGGCTGGTTCATTATACTGCCACCGCTCAAGTTAATGATACTGGATTTATCAAAGAAGGGAACTGGGATGCACTTTCTCCACACAATGAGCTATGAATAGCTGTAATATTGTCCCCTAACTGTGAACTGAGAACAAGCAAAGACAAACATATATAGGCGAACAATGCGTTCAGCCTCCTGCTTGTTTGTTTCCTGTATGAGAGATTTACACAGCCAGTAAGAAGAGCTACTGTATAATTCAACCATGTGTTTCAGGATGTATACTGCATGATCTAAGTCATAAAATATTCCTTGAGCCTATCTGCCGCTGCTCCTGCATGTAGCGGGAAGATAACGGGCGTGTGTACAATTTGCATGCAAATAATCTGCAAGCATACATTTGGGATCATCTTACCTACAAACATGACTCCTTCCTTTGTCTTTTCAGCAGCAACTGCAACTCCTTCCTTGGTCTTCTCTGCAGCCACAGCCATCCCCTCTTTCGCTTTAGACAAACCCTTCATAAACACATCCATCTTGGCCAAGCTACTGTGGAGAGAAGCACCATTAGCTGATGTCAGTCAATGTGCAGCTTTTGTCTTATTTATATACATTTAAAGCCTCATTATTAATACGGGAGGGTAATTATTTTATTCCCATCCATATTTTATGAACCTTTATATATTCCAGTCTAATATTAGAGCATACATTATGAGAAGAGAAGGCAGCACCGCCTCCTGTGGTGGATCGTGACAGCCACACTCCAGCCATCAGGCTGTAGTAAAAACCTTCTGTTCACTCATGCATTCAACCCCATTTTTCTCCCCCTCACACCCTCCTCGATGCATGAAATATTCAGAGGCAAAAATATTTCAATGAAATGGTTAACCCAGCAGGCAACTCATTAATTATTGCTCGTCTGTAACGCTACTCTTAGTGGCAGAAAGATGACAGGATGACTGCGCCAGGCCCCCTTTTTAAAGGACTGCACGGCGTATAGAAGGTGGCATCTATTTCCAAGAGCTACATGGCGTTGCTGGGGGAAGGGAAACGCGGTGTAAGCTAGGATTTCTGCACGAATAACGGTTTTAGCGACGAATTGTGTGGTGTGGAAGCGATACGAGGCTGCCCGATTACACGCGGGGGGCACATCGCGATGAAGCAGACTAACAGCTGGCATTCTTCGTTCTGGCATTAAACACGTCCCTCCGAGTCCCATCCTGGATGCTGCAGGTCAAGGATGCAACATCCATGATTTAAAATATGCACCAGTTCACGTCGACCGATTCCCACGTTCACATTCCGCCCCTGGCTTTTGTGTCTTTGCGTCTGCATTAACTTCCACGTACAAACAAACAGTACACAGAAAAAAAAATATGACGATCATTACTAGTATTATTTTTAATGCATTTAATAGTATTTCAAGCACGGTGCAAACATTCCAGTGACGACGCTCACATACATGGCTCTCAAACGGAGGTGACCTCTATATGTTCAGGAATAATAATAATATTATTAAGCCGTAGAAAAACGTGTTCTTACCTATTTACAAATAGCCTTCGACTTGTCCCCGTCTGATGCAGTCGCCACAGTCGAGTCAAACTACCGTCTAAATGGGAGATATCTTCAAATGATCACTAGGTGGGCCTTCCTCGGGCAGATCTCCACCAACAGGGACGGCCCCCTTCACAGTGCGGCTGAGACGATCACGCCCCCCCATACCCCCCTCCCCCTCTCCTCTCTCCACCATTGCCTATTGATCCCCTCATATGTCACAGCAAGGAAAAAAGGGCCACTCCACGTCACCTCGCCCTCTTCTTCTTCTTCTTTTTTTTTTTTTGCAGTAGTCACACCATGTGTCATTAGGACAATAAATACATAAAAATCTACATTTCTTCTCTGGACATACTACATACTCTGCCGAGCTATCTATCTATCTATCTATCTATCTATCTATGACTTTCTGTTGTGAACTTTTATTAAATGAAAAACTGCTAGAACTCAGTTTTTCTATAGCTGGTCCCCATTTTTGATTTAACTGCTGGAACATCTCACCTTCCAGTTACCCAAGTTATCCATTCTGACTTGTATTAATACAAGTCAGAATGGCATACATATTAATATGTCTTTAATTCCATATAAATTACACAGCTTTAACATAAAAAGCAAAAAAATATGATGCAAATTTGAATATTAAAAAATAGTTATAAGTAAAAAAAAAACAAAAAAACCCAACAAAACTTTGCTTATCTGTTGTTTTTTTTACATGTTTAGCAGAGGCACCATGGGCTTGTATATTTTGGATGCCATTAACCTGCAAATTTAAAGATCTGCCATAATCTTACAGGAAAATTGTAGGTTTGACCTATATTAATATATGAGCTTTATATATAATAGGTCAAAATATTTTTTATGCAATGTGCATACTTTGTACTCTTTGTACTGTTTAAACTATAACATCTACCCGAAGTGTTTTATTTGCTGTACTGCACACCACAGTCTGGCATATAACCATTTAAAATGCCTTCAGTGACAAATGTAACCACATATTGTGCTTTGTGGATTTCTGCAACTTCAGCTGTAACTGTGTTCTGCATTCAGCTCACTTACAGTAATCTCAGATTATCTCAGATAGATAAGACTAGACTCTTGTCTGTAATCTAACCATTTCTTTGGCATATTGGCATGCTATGTGCAACACGAGCGTGATATCAGGGTGATACCACTTTGTGCGAGAGGTAGGGGTGGACTCATGGTGATGCTTAATGAGATCGTGCCCTATTTACCAGAATATAAAGAATAAAGTTAATGATATTCTCATAAGTAAAACATTTTATTGTAGAACTAATTACTGTGAAAAGTAACTCAACAGGGCGACTATCACGTGTGTCTTAGCGTAACTGTTTTTTTTTTTCATTTAATTTAATTATTTTTTATTTTATCATGGATGTTCAGATTGTATGACTATAGCAAAAGATCCACAGCCAATCAGAATGACGATGACCTCAGATGGACTCATGATTTTCCTCGAGTAGTATATGGAGCATGGAGCACTAAACGGTCGTTGGATTTCCTTTTTGTTTAGGCAATTCACAGGCACAATTTAGGGGAGAAGGGGTTAAACACCACCCCTCCCCTTTTACCCCCCTTTCTGACGTATTTGCGCTGACGCGATTCATTTTGTAATGGGAGAAAGATTGCGAAATCCTCCTCCCCCCCACCCCCATTCTGAGGAAATCCCACATAGCCGCATCTCTTTGAATCATCCAGCTCTCTCACGTTTGTGGCTTCTGTGAGAAGGTGACCCATAAAGAGCCCGCAAAGCATAATCGAACACTAAGGTTATCTCCTCCCACAACCTACGAGCTACCCCATTTAATGTGCTATCTACTCCTCAGTTTAAAAAAACCAAACAAATAAATAAAATCCTTTCCTTATGTTCAAGAGTCACGGGATGGTGCTGTCCGTGGTGCTGAAGGGAATCTCTGTCCGTGGTGCTGAAGGGAATCTCTGTCCATGGTGCTGAGCTGCTTCAGCCAGTATTGACACAGTCCCGGAGGTCGTGGTGCAACATAAAAGAGGACACAAACCCCCTTCTAATCATCCACAAACACACTTCAATAATTTTTACATACAGTCAGCCCAGATGTTTTGTTTTTTTTTCCATTTTGCTTTCAGCCTCAGAGGCTGAGCAGAGGAACTCGCATGTTGGTTTCAGCACATGGCTGTTTGTAAATGTAAGCCACATCTGCCCTCTTGTGGTCTTAAGGAAATTTTCAGCAGCAAACACCTAGGCTGTAGGAATAATTAGCATTTATATTTAAAATAAAAGTATGTAAGCAAGTTATATTCAGCATTAACAGTTCGTTACAGATCACTTGATTATAGTTTTTAAAAATTTGTTCTGGTAAAATAGATGTCACTCTGTGGTGTGTAAAAATAAAAGCTTAGAATTTGCAGTTTATGTCCAAATAACCACAACAAGAAAGAAAGAAAGAAAGACAGAAAGAAACCCAGTTCTTTTCAGGTAAATCAAACCAAAGACTTAAGGTGGTTTTTCTATTTTACACTGAGTGTTCATAACAAGTGAACATGTCGTTTTCATTAACAGTTTATGCAGTTACATCTGTTTTTGTCGGACTGGCTTCATGCATCACAGTCACTGGACACAGCTGAGCTCCAAACACAGACGAAGCACAACTTAAGATTCATCTCTTCAAAGAAAAGACGGTCTTGTTGGAGTTGGCAGATTTGAGGCAAGGCTCCTTTTTTAAAGTCCCTGAAGGCTTTATAAAAGTTACCAAATAAACTGACACAGTCAATAAAATGCACAGAGAGGATTTAAGTCAGGTCATATGGCTGATACATGTTTCTTGTAACAATGGAAGTGATCATTACTAACTATGTATGTCAGTACTGATAATTTAGTGATTTATATACACTCATATACCTTCTAAAATGACTCATCATCAATCTAACATGTTTGGTTCATGGGTATTAGCATCCAGCAACTGTTATTTCATGCTGACTAGTCAGATTTGGTCTGTTGTTGCAATAATTAATTATTTTTAAATACAAAAGCTAATCAGTGCCGCTTGAGCTGTGATGCTAACAGATACAGTCAGACTGGGACTATGAACAGATTTCACATCTGTGGTCGTGGTGACTAATGACTGTAGGCGTACTGTTAAAACGGATGCTGAGATTTAAGACCTGCCACTCAATCGCACAGGAAAAGACACAGATGCCCCTGTCGTTTAAGCTCACAATAAGGTAGGCACAATGACATTAAGAACTTGTTAATTTCAGTTAATTTCTTTTTTTAAATTAAAATATGAACTTTTTTTTTTTTACATTAGATGTTTTTCTTCCACATTTTTTACTTGTTTTTGTCATGGACTGATTTTCATCCCAAAAGTTCGTTAATCCAGCTTTGCTCAGTTATCCCAGTAAACACATCACGGTCGGATATACCCCTGATTGGATCCCCTCAGTGAAAACTTCTGAAAACCCTTCCAGTTAACAGCACTTTAATGAACAGCTGCGTGTAAAGTCTCCTCTCGGTAGGTTTACCTTATTTAAATTAGAGGAGCTTGCTGTTTGTTGCTAATAAGTGTCCGGTGTTCAGCTTTTGTGAACATGTTTTTTTCCAATCCATTTAACAAATGCCCCTTTACTACACCACATTACCTCGCACAACACTTTCAAGAAAACAGCTCTCATCCTTCACTGCAGTTTATCTGAATTCAGAATCGTGGAAATTGAATAATATCTGCTCCTTAACCTGTAAATGTTGCAGAAGACATGCTCACTGGTCCACGGCAGAACATTGTGTTTGTACAGCTTTAGTGCCCACAAGTTTATGTGAATGAGTAGCAGGCCGTGTTTGAAGTAGACTGTGCAAGCTCTACAGACCCAGCAGGCCAAAAATAAAGGTGACTCACCATGCGTTATATCCTGGGAAATAAATTGTGACATAAAATGTTCTCTGCGTGCAGCTCCAAAATCGCTAGCACAGTCAGATTTCTCAGCCTCAGTGGGCAGCGGGCCTTTCAGCCCCCAGTGAACTCGGCTTCTTTACGACTCCAGCTCCTGCACGATGCTTTTCCTTTTACAGAGCCATTGAGTAGAGTCAGTCAGTCATGGCAAGCATTATATAATTCTAATCAATCTAAGTAATAAAATGTTGACATAGACTGAGGCCACCATGCAGTTGAAATTTATAGCTGTTTCGACTGCAAGTCATTTCCCTATGGCATGCGCCTACATGCTGCATCTGCCTTCTCAAGCTGAGTGAAAATAAAAGACTGCATGTGAAAGTCTTCAATTCTGAGTTTTATTCCTTCTTTGAAGCACCTGTGAATGACTGTGTACATTTACCGCATTGGATCGCATTAATATTCTGTAGTCTGCCACAAACTGTCAGTAAAAAAAAAGTAGGAGTGTTTGCTGTGGGTCTCTGAGTCGAGGAAAAAAAGCTTGACGTTTTTAAGAATGATGAATAAATCCACGAAGCAGAGTGGCAACACCTCTAGGTGGCAGCAGAGACTGTCTTCTCAAGGGCTGTGATTACTATTCCCGGCACTAACCAGGGAGCATATCAGCTCAGGACATACATGAATCGATTCATTCTAATGTATATGCGCCGTTGCAAGGAATTAAATATTTCCTTGTATCTGCCACTCGTCCTCGGCAGCCAGGGTGCGCAGCTGTTAGATGTGGCAGCGATGCTACTGACATCACCTTGAAAAGCCTTGGCTCTCTGTGTCTCACGTCTGCATGTGTAAGAGCAGCAAGTTTAGCGTCAACATCCAAAATGGCACAAGATAAACTCTTGCCTCACAGTCAAGATGGAAGGAAGGAGGAAAGCACATCCTTCGGCTCGAATGGCTTTGTTTATATCACACATAGTGTAACACTGTGGTGTGTTTACAGCTCTTGGATAGGGGTTATGTTCTATTTGTTTTTATCACACAGGTTTGTATTTGTTATACAAAAACTGTGCCAGTAATCACCTATAGCGTTCCATATCTCTTAAGAATACACCCACGCTTTTGATAATGTGCGTTAATTTATGTAACATGATATATTTGTATTGACGAGCCTCCATTCACTATGTACATTACACACATGCTGCCTATAGTCGGCTGATTGAACTATCCTTTGGGTGTAATAGCGGGCGTACTAAAATTAAAGGCATTATGCAAATTATACATACAAAGTGCTCAAAGCAATTCTCCATCTTCTTTATGCGCCCGGGCTCGATGAATCTGTGTGAGAGCACTTTCACCAATGATTGAACTCCATATACAGCACCTGAACATAAGCCAAGCTATACAGATTAACAATGTGACATACTGGAAGCAATATTACGTTATATTATGTCATAGCAATTTATTAAACTGTCTCCAGGCTGACCACATGAGCGGCAAAGGAGAACTTGTGTCTCGTGCGTGCCTTACTGCCTCCAGTAAGGAGTGAATTTTCCTCCTGACTGGAAAAACATTGCTCACTTTCCTTTTTTGACTTGTCAATTTTGGGCAGTTATATAAACCCATCACAGCTGGCTGGTTGCTTGCACAATTGCCTGCTATTAATTGTGATGCATAATTGCATTACATAATGTGTTATGCTGCCTTTTAAAAAGAGTCGAACAGCTGTGGCTATTGGCTGTCTCTGCTGTGCATAGAGTCAAGCTCTCTCCTTGAATACAGTCCCAGACAACAGCCTGATCATAAATGGAAGCTGTCACAGGTCATTGTCAGTCTCAAACCATATCAATAGGTCTTTTGTAACTCCTACAGCACTTCAATATATTATGTCAATGAATTGTAAGATTTTGAGTCCAGGGAGATTTGATTCATTTACATTCTCTTATCAGACTGCCGCTAATTTAAACACAGCAGTCGTACAATGTCATCAGTGACAGACAGAGAAATCAATCTCTGTTATAGAAAGAGAGAGAGAAAGAGATGTGGAACAGGGACAGTGAGGGGCGATCGACTCTGCCTGTAGGTTCCCCCAGCAGATGGTGGTGCAGCATCATGGAGGAGCTGCTCTCTGAACAGCATGAAAGTGGTGCAGGGAGATGAGCAGTCTGCAAATGAATGCTAAAGATTCTGAGGCATGGACATTAATGGGATAATAGGATCATGTCTTACCCACACACCCTGCAAGATGGCATATTTGTACAAAAAAAAAAGACAGACTCACGAGTGACAGCAGCGTATCTTTCAGTATCTCCCATATGGTGTACCCAAGGGGAAGATTAACCCTTACATATTGTTCAGGTCATATTTGACATGTTTTGATATTTGACGGCAGCAAAAATACCGTAAATCTCTTCTTTTTTTGGCCTTTTCCCAAAGTCACTCAAATTTCACAAAAATGAAAATATTTAAAGATTTTATACTTTTGTCTAGATGCTACAAATTTTTGTACACCGAGGCTGTCCTGGACTGAATTTGATCATTTGCATCTTTTGATATGGATTTTAGATCAACCAGTGTAAAGTCAAATAAAGGAAAATGGTGGTTTTATGGGTTTGTGTGTATTTTTTATGAGACAGTGATGGCAGAGGTCATGGGGAACCTTCACATAAGAAGTGTTTGAGTTCCCTCTGTGTTTGTCCAGGTTTTTGCAGAGAATGGCCTTTGCGGGGTCATGGGGTATCCCGAAATGGAGAGACAGTAACACAGCTCAGGAGTGATCATTTATGGTGCACATGAGGAACAGAGGTCACACGGAGGTCAGTGGGTGCCTCAACACAGACACAACATCTGTACTTGCAAGCACAAGCACCGGCAATGTTGTTAAATAACCTAAAAATAAACAAATTTCATCCATCCATCCATCCATGGAGACACTGAGTTGTTCCCAACCTAGCCAAGATATATATTGTCTCCAGCTTGCTCCGTGTCTGCTCCGGTGTCTCCTGCCAGTAGGACATATTTGAAAACCTTCACCAAGGTGGGGTCCAGTGTCCTGGTCAAACACCCGAACCACCTCAACCAGCTCCTTATAATGTGCAGGAGTACAGTCCCACCTCTGAGATCCTCCTGAATGTCCATATGTTGCTTGTATTAACTTGTATTCACAAACCATATAAAGAAGAGAAGATTACTGGGGATGGTTACCCTGACCAAAATAGGGTCAGGGTAACCAGGGCCTCCCTCTTATGATATGTCTTGGTGGGGTGCTCAAGGGACAGCACCTGGTGGCCATGCTTTAGCCAGTGGAGCTTGACTGGGCCCAACCAAAAAAGCTACAAGATGAACCAACACTCCCAGGAGGAGTTGTAGTGGTTCTGTGCTTTTGTGGATCAGGAAGCTGAAGCCCTGTCAATCTGACATGGAACAAAAAAAACCCCCAAACAAACCAAATCCATTTATTCTGATGTAACTGAGATTTATTCTAAGCTAATTGAGATTAAACTCACTGAGCGCTAACTGAGATTAAAGCAGAGATCAAAAGAGGGGTTGTGCGGGTCATAAGATTATAAAACCACCTAAGCTGCCTTTTCAGTGAGTGAGAAAAGTACATGCACAAGTCCCACACATACACGCACTGTGAACACACAGCCTTGTTTGCAATAAACAGATTCTTATGTTTTGTGTTTTACATGTTAGATATGAGAAGGGTTTTTTAAAATCATAAATCAGAGAGGACAGTGTTGATAACAGCTGTAATGTTTACATATATGGTTACATAATGGATGCTAGAAGTTCCAGAATGTGATTGTCATTTTTACTTTCTATAAAATGTAGTTAAATCAATGTGGCTGATATATTTTCATGTCTTAGAGGAAATGGGACACGATAGTGGGTGATAATAGATTTATTTGTGGCAAAAATTAATTTAGTGTCAACAGTATGTAAAGGTTAAAAGTGGAGCACAGGGTATGTGTGTTGCTGGAGCTTTGTATCCGTTCACTTACACAAATGAATCTCTGACTGAGTGCAAGCAAAATATTCAAATAGCAGATAAAATACTTGATTCGGCAAGAGCAGAAAGCAAACCCAAAACCAAACTAGGACCAGAGCAAATATCAAATATGCTCTGACGTGATGAGTCCACAAAAAAAAAAAAATCTCCATAATGGCTTCATTTGCATAACAAAGAGTTTTTTTTGTTGCAACTGTGACTTCTGTGTCATCAAACACTTTGCTTTGCTGGAGTATTGCTTGTGGTATTACAAGCATTATGTAGTCAAATATAAAGTAAGACTGAAACGCATTACTATTTCCGAGTTGGCCTTTTCAAAATTGCCACACCGTAAGTGCATGCAGAAGCGAGATCAACCTGCCTGATTCATCTGAGATTCCAATTGTCTCTGCCTCTAAACACAAAGTCAAGTATTGTTTCTGCGCTGTATTGTATTCCATTTGGGAAATATCAAATAGGAGCAGATAGATTCACCCTCTCATAGGTGCTTGAAGAAAGTGTGGTGAAGGAAGTTTATCACACTGTAGCAGAAGCACAAAAAAAGAAAGAAAGAAAAAAACTCGACGCGGAACAAGGAGTGCTCGTACATGACAATGTGACATTTTCTGTGCTCCCCTCCACCCCACACATAAATGGAAATAAGATGTCAAGGTCTGTTGATGGAAGTTTTCATTAAGGTGAAACATACCTTGCCCTGTATGTTCTGACACAATACATCAGCCCTGGAAACATCAGCCTTTAAGTTCTGAGGCATAACTGTGTCCTTTGAAGTCATGCAAAGTGGCTCTCATCAGATGAGAGCTCTGCAGACGGAGCCATGCAGCATATAAAAAATGCTGTGATTGGAAACCTGGTAAGCTAATGAGTTTGCACTTCTATCTTCTCAATTTGTACAGGCTTTTGTGCCAAGGCCTTTGAGGCTTTTCTGTGCCAAGTCTTGTAATAGTGTTCTCATTGTTCGCCTGAGAATCTGACACTTTTTTCATGAAACTTAGGGGGAATCCATCTCTGAACTTTTTTTTTTCATTTCATATGGGAAAGACAAGGAGACATTCTCTGTGAATTATGGATATTACTGCAGTGAAATTAAGATGACAAAGAAATGGCATACAAAAAAAAGAATCTGTCTTAAACGGCTCTAAAGAGTGGACACTTTGCAACTGCATCTGAGCTGCAATGCGGCATAACAAGTGACAAGTAGCTCTTGTTAAAGACTAATAAAACCATATAGACATTTCACCTTTGTTCTCACTTTATGTTAGCCAGAGAGCCTGAAAACATACAGTCTTATACACAATAATTATCTATAACTATTAGTTATTAGTTTGCTCTAATATTGCGTATATCAGAAACAAAATTATTGTCATAAAAGTTCTCCCTCGCTCCCTCCCTCCCTCCTCTCACGTTTTGGTCTCTTGGTGCCTTAGCAAACCACATAACTACTGTATCTGCTAAATGAGCTACAAATTAGAAAGGGCTTTTACACTCGGGAGTTGTTCAAAGTCTACGGAGGGCAGTGACCACAGTGCTTATCTGAGCTTAAGATGGGGGCTGTTGAGATTTGCTGGGAGCGGAACTAGAGGCTGGTTGAGTCTTCAGGCATGTCCAATCCTATCCATTCAACCATTAATGCCCAAGAGTAGACCGGAGGAAACATTACAGCCCTTAGATCCACTCTCAGGCAGATAGGCCAGGGTTTCTCCTCCTCCTCATGCTAACCGCTTCCTTTTCCCAGCTTTAGTAGTGAAAAAAACAGTGCAGAACATTTTTCATATTCTCGTTATACAGTAGATTCACTACAGGAATCTCCTGCACCCACAGAAATTCAGATTTTTTGATGAAATAAACAGCTGTTGGGGGGGCGTTAGATAAACACACAGTAGTTACTCAGCACTATGCACTTTGTTGTGAATGCAAATAAATGCTCATTCACAAATATAATATCCTACGGGTCAATCTACTGAAGAGAGGCACCCTCAAAAATCATTTAAAGCCATTTTGAAGAGAAATTATAACAAATATGTCCCGTAAAAAATTATGATTTCTTCTGCACAGATCAGGCGTGCGATGCATTAATTCACACACAGAGACACGCACACACACGGGCGGTGATTCTATGAGGCTCAAGGTTGTTGCGCTTATTGAATATATCAACTTAACCACTGATGTCATTGATCAAGAAGCCAATTCCAGTTCTATTATTGTGTTAGAGGGTAAAACAATTGCCACACGACTTTGTAAGGTGCACTCACTTGGTAAACAGATCTCAGATCCATTAAAGCCTTGGAGATTATCAAGCCTCAGTCCAACAATTTGTGGGGACCGTTCTAAACACCTTAGTGCTGACCTTCCTCGTCCAGTTGAAAGTCAGTGGGAAACGTGGCAAGGAGCCCGTCATAACCACAAGCACCTCCCTGCACTTTAATTAAGCTGCATCTCGACGGATGGCCATTTCCTTGTCCGCTCGCCCCCCTTATATAACCATGTGTTCATATCAGTACCTCAGACCCACTTACCATATGTGCCATATAGGTTTAACAGCCCCGACGATACTGCTGGCTACAGTTAATCACAGTATACTTACTCCATGATAGATATGGCATAGCATGAACTCCATCATATCGATATTGCTGCCAGGACATTGTGGTAGCTGCCTCTCTGTGACCTCTGAGTGAGGAACGTGGATCCTTTCCATGTGCTTAATCATAATGCACAGTGCCTACTGCATTGATAGGTTAATGTACCCGAGAGGATCAATGCAGTCTCGAGGACGTCTAGCACAACAGACATTCAAAGGTTTGGGAAAGGCTTAACAATGAGCGCAGTCTGGCAATGTTAGGATCTGAATACAGCTTAATTAAATGGAGTTGTGTGAGGTCTGGTGACTGGTGTGATGAGCTACTGTAGATAATTGGCAAGCACAGCAATTCCAGAGAATGCAAATTTGACCGGAAGCTCATTAAAATCACATAAACATTTTCTACAGGTTTGTTTGGAAACTCATTCTTAAAGATCAGCTTCAGTTCAATACTTTGAACCCCCCTTCCCCCCAAAAACAGGCACAGTAATGAATGTTTGCAACCTTTGGGGACCGAAATAAGGTTTAACTCAAACCTGTCTTGATGTGGATTTCTATCAGTTATATAATGTCACAGTGATATTCAGGATGTTTGAAGATATCTGAGGTTGGTCCCTGGATAACGAAGGCTGGCAAGAGATCAACAGCTGAAGCATGTTTGTACTTGTAATCTCCATAAAACTTTACGCAAATCTCTTTGGAGAAAAAAAGAGGCCTCACATGGAAAACTCAGCAATAATTGAAAAACAAGTCAGAAACTATTTTTTATCCCTCTCTGTCAAGATAATTCTTTCAGTTTGATATTTAAAGGGAGGGCATGTGGACAGGAAACATGAAAAAGACTTTCTTTAGAATTTTTCTTTTTAAATTTTGCTACCTAGGTTACTGTATCTTTGTCCGCTGAAGGGGAAAAAAGCATCCGCATGGATACAGAGGAAAACATTTGCTCCCAATGAATAAATAATGAAAGGAAATGAGGTGCTTGCATTAATTTGCAAAGCATAAAATGGGAAAATATTTCACACAGTTTTTAAGCCAAGGTTTTTGGGTGGGATCATTATCCTCGCAGCGGGGTGTTACAATATGCAGCCAAAAATAGCAGCACTTTGGAAACTTTAAAAATGCAGCGTACTTTGACAGTAAATGAAATGGAAAGCATTCTACAACCTTTTTATTTTAAAAGGAGTGGTGCTGAATCCAAATGTAAACTAAGATGAGTAGCTGAGTGTGCTTTGATTTGAAGGATGCAGAATCTAAAGAGCTACAAAAAATTCAGACTTTTTTTTTGTTTTTGGAAATGTGCACATTTTATTTTTTCCATCTGTCCTTCTAATATCCATTTTCTGAGTATGAATTCTCAAAAAATTTGAACTTCAAAGCTGCAACATCAAAACAACCTGCCTAATTTTGTGTAGGTGCCCCCTGTGTCACCAGAACTTGTCAGGGGGGGCTAGCAGCAGGAGGTTGGCAAGTGAATCTTATAGCTCACAGGGTGGATCGAGTTTGTTCCCGCACATCTTTTTTGGCTTTTTTGGCACGACTGCATTGGAATCTAAGGGCGTTTGGAGGCACTGGGGTCTTTGTTGTGTTCCTCGTGCCACTGTTCAACACTATGTTGGAGTGTTCTCGGCCCACAGCAATGTTCTTGTGGGTGGCTCATGTCAGTGTAACATCCACATAAATGCCGGCACCCGAGGCTTTCCCAGCAGAACACTAAAACTGTAACGAGATGACAGACGCTCTGCACTTCACCTGTCGGTGGTTTTAATGTTGTAGCTGATGGATGTAGAGCTGTTTGCCAACTTTGCTAAAAATTCACTGAGCAGATCTGCTTAAGACAATAGTGAGTCATTTTACAGAATATCACTGAGCATCTGCACACCAATTGTCTCTTTTATCGTCTAGAGTCTGGCATGCCATAGCAGAGCTTTACGGTCCAAGAACAGGAAAGCTGTTGTCTTTTCTTGATGCAAACCTGAAAACAGAGAGACTTGTGTGCCAGCGACTGGTCAGAGAGAGACGCAAAAATTCATCTTTGGTGCACAAGCACTATTCTAACCCGCTGCAAAGACAGCAAATTATATCTTTTGCCAAACAGCTCTGCTGGATAATAATTAAAATGTAGCCCTGGGCTCGTGTCTCAGCAGGGGTCCCCACCTATTGTGTGAGTGTAGAAATGCCCCCAGCAGACACGAGTTCAGTCACCTCCAATATTGGGTGATCTACAACCCGAACAATCAGCTCTTTCCTCTTTCTTTAGCTCTCAGAAGCGTGCTCCTTAGCACTGTCTGCTGAAGAAATCGTGATATGGAGGTAAAGATTTCCCTGGCAAGGATTTGAGAAAGCAGAATAAATAACAAGAGCAATGATCTGTCCCACATGGAAAATTATTTGTGACTATGAAGTATTACATCACTTAACGGTGAGACTCGGGGAAAAAAGAGGAAGAAGAAAAAAAAAACTTAATTAGCACCTCCAGAGAGCAGAAACAGATCCAAGATTTCAAGGGTAACGCTCAGCCAAAATCTCAGCCAATACATTATCTCTCACATTAGCTGGTACCCTGCTGCAGGAGAGTGCTCTTTTAGAGATATACAATATGGCAGGCCCTGACAAATAAATATGAGTCCTGGTCATAAGCCTGAATATCTTCTGTTTAATTAACCAAGCTGTCATCAGGCTACTCATGCTCTACTTTTACCTGAGTCAGACTTGTATCATACCACCATTATGTGTGGCTGCCTGCAGAATATATAACAGAACTCCAGAGAGAGAGAGAGAGAGAGAGAGCACCTTTGTTTTTCTTTTCTCTTATTTTTAAGGCAGAAAAAAAAATACTACAACGTATGCTGACCTTTTCGAAGAGGAACTAGATGTGTTTCACACTTGTTAAATACGGTTGAGCCACACAGCTCCTGGTTGGAGCCGAAGGTCTTAATTGGCATGTGATTGCCTGTCATGAGTCATCACGGGAAATGCTGGGTGTTTTTCAGTGTCACTGACTGTGTGCAAACACAGATCCAACAGATGGCAACATTGTTCCTTCTTCACCAGAACAGGTTACTTGGCGATCTGCCAGTGAGGTAGGGGTGCATCGACGAACCCTCAAAAATAAAAACAGCCATCAAACGCAAGTGTGGGCGATGACGATGTGACTAATTGTTGCCATGGTGATCTGGTCTTTGAGATAACGTCTAACGGTAAGGGAAAAGGAGCGAGCCGTGTAGACGGCAGAGGAGAAAATGGGAATGAAAAAGGAAAGGGGAGATTAAGGAGCACTAATGTTGAGTGTGGGAAAAGTGAGAGGGGAGAAGTGACCTTATAATGTAAGGTCAATTCAATGTCCCCCAGCCAATTCAGCGATGTAAATACCTTGCGGTTCATTTATTCAAGAACTGGTCTTCATCCTCAGAGACTATCATTTCTCATTTCGGACTTACTAGTGTTCCAAATGGATTTTAACTGTACCCGGTCACCACCGCCAAGGTTAATGTTAGCAAGGGCTTGTTTCTGTGAGCTCAGGAACACCAAAAGGTGTCGCAAGTGGCATTTAAAGTTTACTTTATGTTTGTAAAATCCCTCTTCGGGTGCATCTAAATGATTATAGTCTCGGCTAATAAAGGCCATGCATAGAAGTAAAAGAAATGACCTGCTTTTGCATTTCTGTCTAAGAAAGAAAAAAGCAGGATGTATACCTGCAGTTGCGGGTGGAGCGTGCACTCATCCCTTCAATCACCTCCAGGATCCTTTCATCAGGCTGTGTCTATGAAGCAGCGTGCTGGCATTATGTGTGCTGTTTGCTCAAGCAGTGTTACCCCACAGCGAGTGCCGAGTCAGTGTCTGCTGTGTTAATGTTGTGCCAGGGAGAGACGCCTGGCCATGGACTGTTGCATCAGCCTTTCCTTTTGTTTAACAGGACAATGAACATGCTTTTGGATGCTTGTAAAAACAAGACAGGGAAAGAGTGAGGCAAATAATAGAGAGCATGAAAAAGAAGAGGCTCTGCATAACACCATCCCATCTCTTTGTTAAAAATAAATCCAACTAATCCAGTTTTCCCATGGTCAAGGTCAGCTCTTTAATAAGACAGATATAAATCATCACTGAGTTCATATTTCCCCTCAGTGCTATCAAGACCCTGCAGTACTGTTGTGTTGTGTTTTATCACATGGGTGCTGCCAGTGGTGTGGCAAACTATGTTGAGCTGTGGCTTGTCACAGAGCTGTGTGTCATATGACAACCCGCTACCTGGCAATAGTTTCCACTGGGGCTGTGCGATAAGAGGGGTGCTGCAGATAAGATGCTTCCTATTCTGGATATGCCAGGAGCCCCTGCCATTTACAAGGGAGGGAACTGATCATTTTTAAAGCAGTGTAAGGACTGCCAGGACTCTGTTTCACTCCGGGTCCCAAGGCGCAAGCTGGATTTGTTTTTCACAGCCGGGATCAGCCTTTTGTAGTGCGTTTGATGTCACTCACCAAAAATGTCATTAACGGCAGGAGCTGCCATTGCTGGCGCCTTTTTAGTATTGACTAGTGAATAGCAGCCACCACTGTACGTGACTAATCATTACTCACGCCTCCGACTGCAGTGTGCCTGATAACGACGCAGGAATGTGGATTTGTCTTCACTCCCACACAGGCTGGTGCTAAATGACAGTGAAGTGACGAGTCCTGACGATTCTGACATGATACATGTCGTCTTTCACCGAGCCAAATTCGTCAGTAACACCCATCACAGTGCCACTTGTCACTGTGCTCCTGCTACTCAGTGCTGTGCCTGTCACTGTGATGTTGCAACATAAAAAGACGACCCCATTCCATGCTCCACATATATATAGTAAACTGTATCACCTAATGTTCTCTGTAATATACAAAAATTACTATTTTGACATGCCTGCATCAACCAGCCAGGGTGCACATGCCATACATATAGCCTATTATGCATAGCCAACAATTTTATAGGTGTCACACATAACAGTGACCTGTGACCATTAACATCTAATAAAGTCTTCATATTTTAAGAAATTCCCTAAAGGTGCTACAGAGATTTCATGTTTACATGAATGTGGATTTGAGGTGAAGACATAAAGTTCCTGTGACCTTAACCCTTGACCTTGATGGGCTCATGTGGTCGAGTGGGGTGTCCTCTAATTACGCAGTCCTGAATCCTGAATGGTTGAATGTTCAAAAGTCCTCTGTGGGACCTAGCAGAAATTAGAAGGAGCAGTATAAGTGCAGATCATTTATCATTGTTCCATTTCACCAAAATCTAATCAGTTCATTCTCGAGTCCAACTGGACATTTTTGTGTCGAATTTAAATAAATCCCTCGAGGCTTTCAGTAGATATCCTGTTCATAAAAATACATCAGAATGAACAGGCAACGTTGAAAAACACGACGCTTCAGGCCTCTGTTTTGTACATTTTCTAAAGCGGGTAAAAATATTGCAATTTTTGTATTATTTTTCAGCCACAAAAACACATTCTCATATGAGTGAGAATGTGTTTTTGTCATGTAATGCACCCCTGTGTCCCCTCTGCTCCCTCTCTCTGTGTAAAGGACAGTTTGTTTCTGCATCAGCCTCTCAGCAGGAAATTAGTGGGCACAAGGATACAGACCTGTATCTGCAGGCCTGTGCTAGAGCATCAGGCAGGTTTTTCTGTGTATATGTGCATGCATATATGTTAGCCTAAACAAGACGCTTACAAGATACTCTACATAACAGCAATCAGCTAAGGATTCATTAAAATGTAAATTCTATCTAGGCCTCTTGTGAGTCTTTACAGTGCTTCCAAAATAACTGCGCGAAGGCCTTCTGGGGACTTAACTTATGATCTAATCTGTATGTCTTATCTGAAACCTCCTTCTTTCTCTATGCAAGCAGAATTGGAGCGCCCCATCTGATTTGGGGGAAACAGAGCACTTAGAACCGATGCCTGGCTGGCTTTCAGACCGTCCCGCTTTCACTGTTTGTTTGCTTTTCAAGAGCAGCACAAAGATAATTAGACAGCTGGTGCTGAGCCAATTTGTGTCCCTCAGTCTGTTGTTTACCCACTTTTTGCATAATGCAGACGTGATTGTTGACATTGTACGGTGTCGCTGCACGGTCACAAGTGGCCATTTGGGTTATTCTCCTTCGTGTAGCCCGAGTGTCAAGAAGCTGGGCTTTTTTGGCTTGGGGAGGCACACTTGTGTCCATTGTGTGTCTTTGTGTCCTGAGTGGCTCACCTATTTACAGTTAACACCAATGCACAATTAACCACCATCAAAAGAGATTACAACACCATTCTTAATCAACTAGCCAAATAAAGCCCACTGACCACTCTACAGTTGCAAAATGGCTCCTATTTCCTCCTCAATACTTTTCAGAGAAGGTTTCAATGAAGACTGACAACAATTAATTTTGGGGGTCAGTAACATCTGCCGCTTTTGATGACCACGGTGAAAGGCATTGTGTTTCGGGGCTAAATGTTTACTTTGACCTAATGAAAAGCTGATAACATTTTGGTGATCAGAGGTCAAAGGTCACTGTGACCTTACAAAAACACTTTCTGGCCACAATTTCTGGACATTTCAGTTCTATAACTGAGGAAATAGAAAAGAAAGGAATTTATGATAATATATGGGAATATTTGGTCTGATACTATGGTCATGGCAATAGCTTTGTGTTTCATCAAACTCAGATTTACTGTTTACAAATAAATATGTTTAATACAAAGTCTTCACTGCATATATGATCCTGGACTGATATTGTGTGTAACACTTTCCAAAGTGAGTTTTTCTCCAATGCAGCAATCTAACACATTACTCTAAGTTCAGTAATCACACATAAATCTACTAATCAAATGACTGTTTGATTCATTCCTTGTGTTACATGAGCTCTTCAGTTGGCAAAAAAAAAAAAAAATCTCATCAAATGTTCCTTTTTCCTGTCCTATAATCACATCACTTAATTAATAAAATATAAAGTGTTTTAAAACTTTTGAGCAGATATGAAGACATGAACATTGCACATTTTTTATTTTTTATCGCACAAAAGGACAAGAAGGTAAATAAATGGCCTGTATTTGTATAGCACTTTTCTAGTCCCTAAGGACCCCAAAGTGCTTTACACAATCAGTCACCCACCCATTCACACACTGGTGATGGCGAACTACATTGTAGCTACAGCTGCCCTGGGGCGCACTGACAGAGGCGAGACTGCCGGACACTGGTGCCACCGGTCCCTCTGACCACCACCAGTAGGTGGTAGGTGAAGTGTCTTGCCCAAGGACACAACGACCGAGACTGTCCGGGCCGGGGCTCAAACCGGCAACCTTCCGATTACAAGACGAACTGCCAACTCTTGAGCCACAATCGCCGGTTTGTGCAAAACACAAACCGTCCCTAACAGCATCGGTTCTTTTGAAGTATTAGCAAAGTTAACAGACTTACCTCTTATGATGTTGAAACTAAGCAAGACGCAGAGCAGTCACGCTAGATTTTTATGTAAAACACAGTTATGTAATATATTTTAGTGCCAAAATCGGTAACTCAGTAAAAATTTGGTTACAGTTACAATTATGCAATTACTTGCGTTCAGTTATCTGCAGGCTGGGTGGACTGAAAGAAAAACATATATATCAACCTGCACTGCAATCAGTTTATGTACATGAAGGAGGAAAATGGTGATGTGGCCTACATCTTTTTTATTCGCATTGAACAAATGCCCTTTATTTTTATTTTTGTTATTTTTCACCTTTATTTTTATTGCAGTGCGACAGTAAAGCGCAGAGTGCTTCCAGGATTGAAATAACTGTATTATACTGCTCTTTGTAAGCATGTGCATATAGTAGCATGCTAACAAAAAGCTAGCCAAGAGCCCAGGGTGATGTTAAAGCTGAGTCTATGCTGACCCCATCCCAGCAGTCAGAGCCTGATCTATAACTGGTTTCTACCTGTGCATGTTTCTACAGAGAATTGCAGTGGTGATTGCTTCGTGGGCTTTTATAGGCTTGTTTTTTTTAAACTTTGCTTTGTGTTGTTTGAACATTAGAAAGATTGTATGCATGTCCTCATTAGAACCTTCATTAGGGATTTGTCAGTGCGTAACCTAAGGCTTATATTGCAAACTGGTAATTACGTGACAGTGCGTTTCGGGGGCATGTTATAGAGTAATGCAAAAGTGACAAAACAAATAGTGCTGCAAATTACTTTTTCTGGAGAGTAACTGAATAATGTAACATTACTAAAAACTGATCAATCAATGATTGAGTCACATGTCTTCATGTGTATAACTGCTTTTTCAAGATGTGACTGATACATATCAAATTAATGCACATGGATTTCTAACATCCTTCCTTCTTCTATGTCATTCTGCTACCCAGAGTTTCTGAAACCGTTGCCTGTAGGCATAGTACATCCTGTACAAATCATGATAAATTAAAAAAAAGGGTAAAAAAAAAAAAAAAAATTTCTTCTTGCAGTGTGAGATGAAGGTTTAATGCTAAATGTACATTATAGGCTCGGATGTTGCAGAAATATGGAAAAAGTAAAGCTTTTATACAATAAAATACAAAAAATTGTGCACATCTGTATTTTGTTGCTTTGTGTCTCACCCAGCTGAAATGCTTAGCCTGTAATGAAGTTGCCAGTTGGCTTCTGTGTTAAACAATAAATCACATGGTCACTCAGAAGAAACAAAATCCCTCTGGTTTCCAGTGTGCTTTTGTGGCACAAACTGTGTTCGTTTTTGAGTCAAATGCTGGTGAGAGCTTATCATGGAAAACAGAGAGTACGACAAAGGAGTCATGAGAGACATTACTGATTAAATCATATTGTAAATTGCTTGCAGTATATAGGAACATTTCATTCCACGAGGGTCAAACATCACACTTATACTTTATCCACTTCCTCAGTGACAAATAGGACATTTGGCTTGAGTGTGTTCGATTAAAAGAGCGCAGCACTTGGGAGTGATTAAAGTTTGATGAAGCATGCATCTGCTCACAGACAAAAATGTTGTTTTGGGGTTGTTGCACTGGTGCTTCTGCCCAAGTGACACAGAAATACAGAAACACAATACTTGCATTGGCAAAAATCTTTATTCATTCAACAGAAATGTCTATTTAGTGTGAGTAGTACCAAATTCAAGGTGAATACTTGTGTCATTTTTCTTTTTAAGAGGTCAAGTGTGCTTTTTTTTGTTCAGCTTATGTTTTACATTATACTGCAGCCTTGGTGTAGAAGATATAAATTTATGTTTGGAAGATATCAATTTGTCTGTCAATTTGTCATATTGTTCATATTAATGGAGTACTTTTTTATTCATTAAATTTATTGTCATTCTACATATAAAATTATCATTAAGTATTTCTGTAAGGCAAAAAAAAGAAGAAGACAAGCAATTTCACAATATTATAGCTAATAAGAACCTAAGCTACCATCTCTAAATCAGGCCCACATGAGAATATGTGCAATAATAATTATAGCACTAAAAATTGATCCATAGGGAGTCAGTGTGACTGTGTTTTTGACATTTAACTACTTGTATGCACTACTGAGGTGTTTTCACCTTTGGTATGGAAAAGATAAGATTTCTCATTTGATCTCATCTCATCTGTCAGTGTCTGGGATCTGGGGGTGTCTCTGTCAATTTCACATTCCCGTGGCAGCGTGCTAGGTACTTGCTCAGAAGTTTAGGGGTTTTTTTCACTGTAAAAAGAAGTTTTCTTCCCACGCAGCGAACAGCGGACACTAATGTTTTTGTCACTTTTTACTTCCATGCTTTAAACACTGCACGGTCGCACTCTCTCCCACATATATTATCCATTGTTGATCTGCACACGTCTGTTACCACGAACATCACACACGCTTACGTCATTGTCATGAGACACTCTCGCAAACAAAATCACGGTTTAGTAATGCAGTAACTCAGCGTGCTTACAAGAAAGTAACAGTAATCTAATGACCTTTTTTTTGCAATAGTAATCCCTTACTTTACTCGATACTTGAAAAAAGTAATCGGATTACGCGTTACTACCCATCACTGATCTTTACATTGGCAGACTTATTACATTAAATATACATAAAGACATCTGGTCCTCCATGAAAACCAGCTATAAATGACATGTTTGGCAGATGATTATGAGTTTCAGATGCAGCCTTCTTCTTGTCTTCTTGTTTCAGAGTTTACTTCATATTAAATCAGTGAATCTGTGACACCAAGAGTGCAGGTCAATTCCTGTGACAGCATAAACATGAGTGATGTTCTTCTTTTGAAGCCTCACAGATTTTAGCAAGACTGAAGTAATGTTTGTTTGTTTGAAAGGTCAATAAGTAAAAAAACAGAAAAAACAAAAATCTGTTTACCTGAAATATATTTTTGATTTTATATCAACATTTTGGTTTCACAATGTAATGTTGGCTCACTTATTTTGTCCTATAAACTCATACCAATAACAGTTTAAAAACTCTTTCTGGTATCAGTAGATGTTACAGTTAGGCAAGCAAATGTAAAGCGGGAAGTAAAAATTTGAATATTTTATAACTATTTGCAAAATTTCAAAGACTTTTAACTTTTAACAAAGTGCTGTCGCTATGTTGCTTGTAGTGTAACTCATCTGCAGTTTTTTTTATTCATTTTTCTTATTCAGGGAGAAAAATCTAGGCTGTACAAAGAGAACCCACATCTTCTGAGCATGTCTCATATGAGTGGAAAGTTCTCCTCTTTGAGAAAAGAATAAAAATCTAGCAGTGAAACTGACTTGAAGTGCTCTGCTTAGTGAATCAAAAGTGCAACAAACTGTTTGTGATTCAGTGCTCTTTCCCTGATGAAGTTAACTACGTTAGCAACAACAGGAGGGTTCATTTTCAGAAGTGACTTACACCACACTCCCTTGGTGTATGATACAATGAAAAAGTACCAATTAGATGTTGGGTTCATTTCAGTCACTTTATTTTGCAGCTGCTTGAAAAATCCGATATATTTCTCTGGCAGATTTGGATGGCCATCGGTTGCACCACCTGCCAGTTTCCCCCATTTCGGCCCAACCTATAGGGGTAAATGGGGGTAAAATGGGGCAACAGGGAGTGGTTTGTTACCCTCGTGAACAAAATACTCCCTGTCGTAGTCCCTTTCATTGCTGCCAGCTCCTCTGTAATCTCAAACTCTTTCGCTATCTCACATACAAAGAAAACTGGGCTGTGTTGTGGACATCATAGCCCTCGTTGAGAGTCAAGAAGAAAAAATACAAAATTTCCACTTTTTTTCAACTGAAGTTGCAGATTTCCCACAATGTCCTTGATCCATCATGGTTAGCCGAGAGAGGGGCATATTCTCAAACGTTTCTTTCTTCTACGGGAACATTAGCACAGCAGTGTCCACCAAAACTCCCCATCAGAGAATGGCTTACTGTTTGTTTGTGATTTTGTGGGAAATCACAAACTGGTCCTGACTGCTTGGATGTGTAAAGCTTGGTAAAAAGTCCTGTTGCTTTTGCAGCTTTCCTAGCAAAGGTTCAGATGTCTACTCCCGCTCTGCAACAGTCAGGTTCTTGTATTTCTCTGCGTGTTTAGTCTTATAAAGGTGAGGATTCAAAGGATTCAAATTGTAATCCTCAAACACACCAAACTGCTCTCCACAAACTAAGCACACAGCTTTACCTCTGACTTCAGCAAATAAATACATAGAAAACCATGTCCTGCTAAAAACTCCACATTCTGTATCAGTCTTTCTGTTTTGAATGTGAGCTGATGTCTTTCAGGTCTAGCAACCTCACATTTCTCATAAACTGCATGGGAAGCCGCATTCAGTTGCACACAAGAGCATTTGTACATTTAACAAAAAATAGAAGTCCTCTTCAAAGTAAACACAAAAATCTTGTATTGTGAATTCCCACAAAACGGCAAAGAAACCCATTAAGCCATTCTCTGATAGAGTTTGTCTGAAGACTGAAATGGGACAAACTGAATGATGTATAATTATTTATTGTCAAATCCTAATTTTGTATTGATCACACACAGGCTAATCAGTGAAAACCAATGGGCTGGATGTGGCCTGCGGACAGTATGAAGTCCAGGTCTACTGTAACAGGTTTAAAGTGAGACATACACATATGCAAACTTACTAAATAAAAAACAAACAAACATTAGAACTAAACAAAAACTATTTGACTGCTTTTTCCATGATGTGTTAATGATGTAATGACATCATGAAAAATACAAGCATTAGTAATTCACATTTTTTTCTTTCTGGAATTCCAGAAACTACTACTACTTTAGAAGCTGAAAAAGTTCACAAACCACACACCAAACAATCTTTAACAACAAAAAAGGACTCAGGTTGACTCTTCCTTCAAAGCTACTGCAGTAACATCAGCAAATATTCACTCAGCTTGTGTTCATTTTATACCTAGTTTCCTGAGCCCCACCTGTATCGGTTCCTCTTTAAGTTATAAAGATTGCTTACAATCAAAGTCACCCACATACACCCACTGAGACCATCCTGCCAAACAGCATGCTGCCAGTTGGTTGAAAATTCTTAAATCTGTGACAACCAAAGCTAAATTTGCATACAGAGTTTTCCCCAGTGCAACGCTAACTGAATGAAGACAGATCAAGAAGATTTCTTTCCTCAAAAGGGCTTAGTGTTGCAGCCTCAAGAAGCTTTTTACTGCAATGAAATTTAGCGTGTGTATCGTGTTCTGCTTGTGATGTGCAGCTTTTTATTTGCTGCAAATACTACTGTTATAGTATTTTTCATGCTACCCCACAGGGAAAACACTTCTTTGTGTCAGGAATGAGTTTGACATAAGTGTGATTAATGGTGCGTAGTTGTGCTGCTGCATACTCACCACCCTGTTATTTGAAGTGCTGCATGGATGCACATAGCGTAAGAATGCTGAATGTATACACCATATGTACGATGACAACATAGTCTCTGGTCTGTTGTGCACGATGTCAGTCCTGCTGGGCCAAGTGAACCAGTTATATATCAGTGCTTGTAGATTATCTGTGCTTCACTTGTCCCACAGTTAGTTATTTTTATTGTAAAGCACTCGACGGTTATTCTGTGTTTTGCTTATTATTTTTAATGTCTTTCTTCTTGTCTTGAAAGATTTTATATTTGCTAGCACATAAGGGAAAATGAAAGCAAGCTTCATTTTGTTATGTACAGTAAAATCCAGAAAAAGTGTCAGAAATAAAGTGGAGAAATCAGAAATAAATAGTTTAATAGTGAATAACTACTGGCTTGGACCAAAGCGTCCTTGGATGAGAGTTGGCATATCGAGCTGCGGAGAAGCTTCAGACAAGGGACTAATTGGTTTCTTTGGGACATGTGGCAGGGTGTCAACTGAAAGGTTAAAAGAGGCCATCAGACATGCAACTCCCCAGACCGGCACACGAGTGACAGTTTTTAAGAAGCCCTCATCATCTCCCATTCACATCATGTTGATCACTTCATCAATATCACCACAGGTGACGAGAGAGAAGCCAATGCCTTCAGATGCCCTCCATGCGGAAACTTTGCTTCGCTGCGGCAACTTTGCAGCCAGTTCACTTTTAGCTCTTACATCCGAAATAATTGCGTGTGGCATCAAAAAGATCAAAAGGAAACAGGATAAAAGTTCGGAGCAGATGGATTCAGAAGCCAGCAATAATGCAAAAATAATAAAGGATGCACGGCTCTAAAGGAGGGTGTTTACTGACTTGTTTGCCTGTGCTTTTGGAGTGCATGCAAGTGTGTGTTCACATTTTCCTTTCATGCATCTCATAGTCGGAGTGAATGAGATGAAAGCCGTGTTTGGATGGGCTCTTTGTTTAAATGTAATTCTTGATTTCCTTTGTCAAGGGGGAGTCAGATCGCGACCCCGTGCTTCTGTCAGTCATCTCTTCACCCCGGAGGGGAACAGTCTGTCTTCATCATCCAAGCCTTCCATCTACTGCTGTCCTTTTGTTTCAGACTCTATTCATAGATCATGAAAAGAGAGACGTTATGCGCTTGTCTTTTGCCTTCTTTAAACCTATTTTTGTCCTTGTGAGGCTTTATTAAGTTGTCATGTGGAGGGGCTTGTAGTCTCTCACGGCGTATTCAACCTTGCAGAGCAATAATTATCAGGACACATGCATACACACCACGCTACAGGTGGGTCGCTCTTGTCACTTATCATCAACAAACAAAAATCAATTAATGATCAGGTGTTTCTCTTATCGAAGCAGGCTAAACAGCCTGACACAGCAGCGCTCCAAAAAATGTATTTATGTGCCTGTTCACGCACGTGTTCGTGTATCTGTGAGTGCATCTGCCCAGTTGCACGATACGCCTGTGTGAGCCATGTACAGTATCTGCTCCTGGAGTACTTAGCCAGAGGAGCTGTCTGCTGTTTGAATAAGGGCAGTCAGTCACCAGCACTAAAGAGAACATTCATCAAGCACTTTCGCAGCTTACACCTGTTTCTGCTGGCTAAGACAGGCAAGCTGGGACGGCTGTGGTGCCACATCACTCTCTGCGCTCTCTCTCTCAAGCGTTCCTGTGTGGGCTACCCACACATATTGTTCCTGATGTTTTTCACATTAGCACCCTGCAATGACCATCGCCACTTATAGGTAAATAAAGCTAACCTGACTCGGCGTGACAGTGGAGCGAGTAAACGAGGACACTGTTGTTTTTAATGTCCTTATATCATAAATTCAGCCGCACCTGCAGCGATGATGAGGTCCAGAACAACATTATAGCATGATGTTGTTATAGTTGACTTGTGCTGTGGAGAGGGAGGGTGTGACCTCACACACCGCCAGCGGTTTCGTAAAGTCGTTGCCAGCAGCAGCAGCAGGCATGGATGCCTTCTGCTCAGTCTTGTACAGTAGGCTATAGCACTGCTTAATTCCCTGCTAATATGACAGATGTGTTCTAATCATGATAAAGAGCTGGCTTAGCTGTGTGAGGACCCACTGGTCTCACCTTAGTGCTTAAAGCACTCTTTCCTTTTTCAGCTATGCTGCATCACACATAATTGCCTTACTCCATTCTGACATGGCCACTCAGTGGAATTAGGCCTTTCTAGCTTCACGTATCACCTTCCCCTTCTTGGCGTGGTGTGTGTCTCTCACAATTTTACAGCGTTCACTTCAGTGTACTTGAAGAATATGTCCTTATATGGACAGACTGGGCATTATTAGCGTGATCCATCAGAGGATATGCGTCACTACTTCATATTTTCTTTCCAACCTGCTCAGGTTTTGATATTACACTCTTATCTTCTCCTTGCGCCTGTTGTCTGCCGTAGTTCAGGGGGGAAAAAAAGAAGAAGAAGAAAAAAAGAAAGCCTCCCCACTCCTCTCGCATGCAGTACACATTCACGGCATTATTGATTTCCTTTAAAATTGTATTTGCAGTAAACAGGAAGAATGTAGGCTTTAATATTTCCTACTCTCTGCAACACCTGGTTTGGGTTGCTAGGTAACACGTTGCATGGCAGTGTTTGATGTGTGTGTGCTCTTTGCAAATGGCTTTGATCCTCAGCATACTGACAGACTCTCCACAGAGTTACCTTCCCCTGGTAGTTTTGGCACCTCATCACACTGCGGAGACTAAAATGTATCTGAAAGCTCCCAGGTGAAATGGAATACCTAGCTTGTTAAGCAAAGTAGAAAAGGGAAGCTGTCCAGAAAAGTTTTAGCTTTAAACTCTTTTCATTAAGAATTCTACAGGACAAGGCAGGGAGCCTCCGAGTCATGGAGCCACGCTGGAAATGGACAGAGAAAGAAAACAGCACCAAGTTATTCGTTATTCTTTTTTTCATTCAACTTTTACAAGAATTCCTATGTGAATTACAGTATCCCTATACGTATATACTGTAATGGCTGCATAAAGCATTAAAATCACCATAATGAGACGCTCCTTAAAAAGGAGCATGATGCGGAATCTTCAAAGTTATCTCCCCCACAGCAGTCCTCGCACATGATTTTACTTTTAGACTATGACATTTTATTTCTTCGCTGCAATAAATTCTCTCTCTATCCGAAGCACTGAAAAATTACCGACAGCGAAATCAGTCAAATTTAGTGCTTAAAAGCATATTCATACACATTATAGCATCTGCTTTGAGGCTGATGATAACATTTTTACTGGAAACCATTCTGGAGATAAACAAATCCTTTTAGTGCATGATTTACAACAGATGTTTATTCAGGGTAGGTACACAAACAGGTTTATAAAAAGTTACCCGTGTTTTACTGAGATTGTGTACAGTGACGGTTTTCACAAAGATGTTTTTGTGTAAAATTGTTTCTTTACTGCACACCAAAGTGGGCAAGCTGAAAGGTATCTTCTGACCTCCGATGACACAAATGAACTCTATTTTACATAATAGCTTACTTTTAATGACTTGGCAATATACTTTGCTGCATTGCACTGCCATGTGAACTAACTTGAAAATTATAGTTGCAGGTGTGCACACTTTGAAGTCAAATAACTGAGGCTGAAATTAATCACGCTCAGTATGCACATGTACATTTGGACAAAGTGAGACAGAGCGAGCGAGAGGGAGAAAGAGGGCGGGGGGAAGGGGATGTGCTCTGGCTGGCCCTGCACACGAGTGCATTTCAGGTTGTGTGAGGTTATTACAGGTTTGATTATTGAGTTCCACAGGGCAATTGGCTCAAATGAGGGCTGACAGCTTTGGAGGGCAGCAAACAGCTGGAGAGCTCGTCTCTGCCAGCAGCCATATTAAAACCATTCCACTCCCAGGTGCATCAGCTGCTATGATCTCTGATTAAGGCATAACTAATGAAGAGTTGATGAAAGTAATCAGGTGCCACTGCATTTGCAGATGCTTTCAAGATGCTGGAACTGTATCTTCACAGCTTTAGAGAGAAGAATAAAGCCTAAGAGGAGGCGTGCTATTAATGAGTCTATATTTAGAATTTAAGGTGGAGCTCAGGCATTGAATGCATTCCTTACAAGCTCTTCAAATAGTCATTTCACCATTAAAGGCTAATTACAGCACAGTGAGCTCATCTGAGCAGCTATTTAAATAAGTGCCAGCATGCTTCATATACTATTATTCAAATATCACACACACACACTCTTTATTCATTAATATACATCTATAGCTAGCTGGGACACAGAGCAGTCAGTCTCACTGCTCTGTACATCTCTGTGTGAACTTTGCAATCCATATCTCTGTGTATACTATATAGACAAAAGTATTGGGAAATACCACTTATTCTTTGAATTCAGGTGTTTTCAGGCCTTTTGCCTGGCCTAGCTATTCAGTTTGCCTTTGCAAACATTCATTGAAAGATGTCACCATTGCAGCAAGACAGTGTCTAAAATGTAAAGTGTTAAAGCTTGTTGTTTTTTACTTGTGAGAGTTGATCCACAAAGTTTACATTATTTTCCTTGACATCAACAGTGAAATGCACCCATCTACTGTACTACTCTTTATACCAAGCGTTGACAGTTTGTTGAGTTTTCAGAGAGCATGGAAGCTACTTCTACTATTACCCCCCCTACTGTTTCTATACTTAATTAGTTCTAATTGGCGCTTGTCTCTCCAGAATATTATTATCTGACTTTAATAAGATC
Source organism: Oreochromis niloticus (assembly GCF_001858045.2). NCBI lineage: Eukaryota > Metazoa > Chordata > Actinopteri > Cichliformes > Cichlidae > Oreochromis > Oreochromis niloticus. The sequence continues at coordinate 29,422,562 of NC_031966.2, read as the reverse complement.
ATGAACATTTGTCCTTGTGCATCATTTTTGATACAATTATCATCTTGTTTTCATCAGAAAAAAAGGTCACTGACGAAAATGATGTCTATATAGGTTAAAGAAATTAACACTGGTGTGTAAGAACTGCCTGTGGTCTGCTGAGTAAATAACTCATTAACATCAGCACAAAAACAGTGCACCGTTAGCTTCATGGCATGGGTTTCCAATGGCTGTGCAGCTCCCATAGGTGCAGTGTGTAGGCGGTGCAGTGCTGTTGCTCATATATAATGCTTCTTCTTAATCTTTAACTTGAACTACAAGTTAAATTTCGACACTATGAGGAAGTTCATACGGAGGTCTTTGTTGTTAGATTTGGCTGAGTCCAAGTGCATGAATGATTTTGAGCATTATCACTTGCTGTGAACTGATGTCAAAGCCTGTAGGAAATGTATCGACATAATATCTCTTTAGTGCAATATGTATAAGCAACCACTTACCGTGGCAAAATAAAATTCCCCCTAATGCTGCGCAATTTTTGTGTGTTCGGACCCCTGAGCATCTTGCAATTGCATTTCATAATGGTTTTTTTCTTCCCCCTTACTCCCTTTTTGTGTCGGTACTGGACCTAATGGAGAACTGTGCAGAAAGGGATGGATAAGGTGTTTAGCAGCTTCAAAAGATTTGTGTGATTTCACCTGTTACTTCCAGTGTGACTTTGATGTAAGCGACTCTGCAGACATCCTGTCTTTTGGTAGGCAGGGGGCCTATACACACACTGAGATTTTACCAGTAGGTTTCATTTATCATTTAATTCTTTGGAGATGTCTCACCAGCCTGTCACCTGTTGTGCCAACAGTAAACAAGAATGAATGATGAATTACAGAATTCAATTAGATGACAGCAGCTGTCACTGAGGCTAGTTAAACCATTAGCAGTGCTAATCTTGTGAAAGTCTTGCAATCTTTTTTTTTTCTTTTTCTTTTTTTGCAGTCCTGCTTGTGGTCTAGGCTCCTGTTGACAAATGCTACATCACTGTAGAGGACAGGAAGCCGGATTGCATCTCAAGGCTGTTTCCATGTAATATTCATTGTCATCTGAGAACACGGCAGCCTCAAGTTTTAGATCAAAAGCATTTCTATTCAGCAACAAGGGAAAGCACTTGAGTGTGGAGGAGGAATTCACAAAACGCCTCGGTCTGCCTTTGATATTGCAGTCTTCTTTCGGACCTTTGCCAGTTAAGGAACAGAGTCCATCTTTCTCAAGCGTGTAACAAAGAACTGCATCTTTAGGGAGTCAAAAAAATCAATATTCATAACGTTGTATCAATAAGGTCTGTCGTAAAGCAGGGCCGCGTTTTTCCAAGTTCTACACTTCACTTCACTGCCAAGTTATGTACATCACACTATGTGCACATGCAGCAAATCCATAGTTTTTTCTTTCTTTCACTGACATAGAGTTTGATGCCATTTCCCCCCGCACAGCTGTGCTACCATCCATCCAACAACTACAGTAATCTTTTTGTTTTGATATCAGCCACAACACATAATATATTTAATTTATAAGGATTTGAGAGTTATAAAAACAATTCCCAAAAGCTATATAGATGCTGATAATCTTGGTACCCTAGGCAGTTTATATGGTAAGTTTCATGTCGATTGATTAACATGTCTAGTAGGAGTTAGGGAACAGACATACATTCATACACTATGATCATTACAGTGAGATTTAGCTGCCTCTGCTGCTGCTGCACATAAAAGTGTCATGAATACCAACTCAAATGGTTAATTATCATTAATGAACAGCAGCGATCTGATCATGAACTCATGGGAACTGAAACCTTGTGGTGTTAATATGTCACATCACATAGGAATTAAAAGAAACACACTAACAAGTACAACACAGATTGTGTTTTTGTTTCATTATGAGATAAAAGTGTTGTCAGCAACACATCCATTGTCCTCAGAGTTCTCTCGGTAAGGTTCCACCTTTGTATCTGAGTATATTCAAAACTACTCTAATTTCTCCTTTGTACTAATTAATGACCTTTTGTCTTTCACTTTTGGCTAAAATTTCTTTAAGAACTTTAAGGAATTTCTTGATTGCACAGATTGCGCCTCCTGCAGTGACAGCTTGAAATCCAGTCAACTCATCACATATCCATTCATGATTTCCTGTGCTTGTGCAGATATCTACAGTTCTGGTGGTTTTTATCAGGCCTGCGGCAATTATTCGCTTCACTGAAAAACTGACTTGTGTGTTAATTTAACATGTTATTCTTTTGATATTCGTGATATGACTTTATAAGCTACATGTTCATTGTGTAAGACAAAATGATCAATTACAGGCACTATTAGCACTTATAACTACTTATTTACTGGCATGCATGACAACATTTCACAAAAAACTGTTGAGCAAAATGTATTTACGAACAACAACGTACATGTAAAAAACATGTAATGTCACAAAGTTCATGTAACATATACGTAATGTCGCTTTTTGTTTTGATATCAGCCACTACGCACAGTATATTTAATTTATAAGGATTTGAGAGTTATAAAAACCATTCCCAAAAGCTATATAGATGCTGATAATCTTGGTACCCTAGGCAGTTTATATGGTAAGTTTCATGTCGATTGATTAACATGTCTAGTAGGAGTTAGGGAACAGACATACATTCATACACTATGATCATTACAGTGAGATTTAGCTGCCTCTGCTGCTGCTGCACAGAACAGAAATCAATCTAAAGGGAAATACAAAGTGCGGTAGCCAGTGTGTGGGCACGCTCACCACTCACACATTTTATTACAATTCACTCACAATTGATCAGGAGCTCATCTAATTAACACTCAGAGGACATCTCTAATACTAAAAAAAAAAACTATCAGGAAGTGCTGGCACTAGAGACGAATACGCTCTTAAGTGTCATTGTACAAAGAGATACCAGCTCAAAGCTCAGCTGGAAGATCAAATGTCTCAGTCAGATAATTCCATGCAGGAGTCCTCTATTTAGAGCAGTTTTCCTGTTTTACATTTGTAATTTGTATTTGTTTAAGTTATTGCATATTTAATTCATTATTCTTGCAGTAATGATACAAATGGCCCTTTTATGCAGCAGTGGTCAGAGAATTAAAACAACCTTGACATCACTGCAAATCTTCACAAGGCCATGTTTAAGTTCAGAATACACACCACATGTTCTTTCTCAGCCAGAGGAGAGTAACAGAAAGCAGTGCTGTTGGATTTCAAAGGAAATATCTATTTTGAGATCCAACACTAAACCGATTGTACAGCAGTAAACACAAATATTTTCCCTTTCTGAACAGCAGCATAGAAATCACATATCATACATTAAGACATTAGTCAATGGATTGCCGTGGTGGAAAATTACATGAGTAATTCAACAATAGCTATTCTGGGATGGGAAAACATATGACAAAACAGCACAGCACTTCTAAAGAAATATAATGAATGGATGGCTAAGAAAAGAAGCACCGTTATGATCCAACAGCAGGAAAGACACTCAATTCTTTTGCGCTGATGAACACACCAAGGTCTGCTGTACTGATGATAGTCTATAGTGTTAGATTGATAGGATACTTGGGGTGTGAGTGAAACACACCATTTATAACAGCCTCAGTACAGCATGGCCCCGACAGTGCAAATTCACTTAATAATCCTTGAAACCTAGGACAACCTGACAAGCGCACTTAAACCAATTTCATTTTACAGGGTTAGCATTAGGCTATACATTAATCTTCTCAGATTATTTCATGTGCAAGATCCTCTTGCTGTAACCACGTAAATACCATGAAGTAATTTACACGGTATATAATATCTGCTCACTTGCGAGTTAAATCCGTTGGGATTTTTCCTGAAATGATGAATACATTTGGCATAAGCAATGTCTTTTCGCACTGCATACTTACTTCAGGCCTATTTCTTAGTTTAATTCAGTGCTACAAGTCCTCTGGGATAGTGGAAGGCCAACACTTGTTGTATCTTAACTTCTTTGTCTCTGCAAAGTGGGGTTATGCAGATAAGCTCATACTCCATTTTGGTCAGTCCAGTGTAGCACAGAGTGCGTGCAGGATATTAAGTAATACCCTGACAAATGCTGACAGCAGCTTAGCAGGGAAAAAAGAGGTTAATGGGACCCCTCACATTCATATGCCAGTATCTAATAAATGTGTTAGACAGAAACACAGTTATTAGTTTATCAATGGCATCTCTCAATGAAAGTCATTTAAATAATTCCGAGATGTCGTTTTCCTCCCAAAAGAGCAAATGTGAATGTGAGTTGCCAGGCAATCAGCCCTCCTAGCACTGAAGGCTGGGGTAATAGTATGCATGATCCAAAGGGACAAAGACTGTTTCAGCCGTGTGCTGCCTTGAGCCGGATTTACAAAGCAAGTAAACAGCTGATTGCATGGGTTGAGGGCCTTGATATGTGCCTCACGTGCAATCCGTGCACCATGCAGTCAGTCTCCTCGGCTCTTTAAAGACACAAGAGAGAAAAAAGCATCTACATCAAAAGCAAGAGACAGGTTAAGAGCCTTATGAGTACACTCAAATTTAGGGTATAACATAACATATACCCCAGCTGGGAACTGGTAGAGAAAGTATGAACTGACAGTGCATGAAAGTTAAATATTGTCTTGGCAAAGCAGAGAGCCAAGAACAGGGCATTTTTTAAGATACTTCAAGCAGACCTGCCGCATCCAGTGGTTCAAAAGGGGATTCATATCGTGACTCAATAAGGACAGACCCCCAGAGAGTCTGGAGACACTCAGCTGGGATCACTGATAAAACATGATGAGGTAAACATAGACAGCTGCCAACTAAACTGTGAGGATGGCTAGGAAACCTAATTTTATAATATGGTTTTTTAGATCATTGATTTCCTAATATTAAGTTACTAATGACATTTCGAGTTAAATCACTGTGGAGTTTCAAGCTTATTTTAAATCGGTAATTACAAAGAATAATTTAAGAATAAATATAATAAATTTGTTGTAGATTTGTTGTAGCATAATGTCAAAGTGTGCTATTTTTTCACAGCAGATGGCTGCCTCTCCCTGAGCCTGGTTCTGCTGGTTTCTTCTTGTTAAAAGGGAGTTTTCCCTCACCACAGTTGCCAAGTTTTCCATGATTGGCCCAACCTGTGACAGCTATGGTTGGGTCATGGGCTATGATAGCTGGAATAGGCTCCAGTTTGGCTGTGGTGCTGAATTGGACAGACTGTTAAGAAAGTGGATGGATGAATGTTCATACTATGCTTTTCTGTGCAGTACACAGGTAATACTGTGGAAGAAAATTACTTGGGTTCCTATATTGCACTTGTAAATTTTTATTTTAACCTACTGTCAGCATGGGAATTAAGACTGGCTACCATCAAATTACTTAGCCTCTGAGGGCAGTGGCCAGTGTCTCACAGGCTTTCAGCCAGTTGAAGTCCAGATAGTAGACAGAAATCTGGCCAAGACTCAGAGTACTGGTCATTGCTCACAATCTGACTCTGAATGCAGATAATTTTTTAAAAAACAAAAAAGCTCATAAAAAGCTAAATTGTGGTAAGGCAGTAGCTGAAGACTTCGAGATTGCTCTTTGGCTAATGCCTTTCCTCCCCTCCTACTCTCTGACTGTCCCTGCATGCAGCTACAGTAAATCCTGTGCAAATGTGATTGATCAGTACTTCACAGACTACCAGAAAGGTTCCAATATCACAAATCGCATCCTTCCCCTACTGATTCAGCATACTCATGTTTACTATTCTCTGCCTCTGCTCCACATTACAGAGGGAAATATTGTACTACCTTAACCTAATAAATTGTATCTGTGACTAGTTACAGCACTTTACAGACCATAATTTCATTTTAAAATAGATTCTCTAAAACACAATTCATTGTTCAAAGACTAATTTAGTACATATTGTCCTGTGAGACTTGTAAATAAATCCAACTCACACCATCAGAACATTTACCTTTAAACTGTGTGTAGCCCAGAGAGGTAAAATTATCCAACATTTAACAAAAAAAGTGAATTAGCCATGATCCAAAACATAGGGAGGATGCTGCTTACACACTGATACATCAGTATTAATATTTTTAACAATCTAGTTATACTGTTTTTATGGTTTTGATGGAAAGAGCTTTAAAAGTGAAGGATTTTGCATTGAGGTTTGGATATTTTTATTAAAGTACAGGCCTCTAAACTACTTCCACTGCAGGTGATAATAAGGGATGTTGTCTCCATGGTGCTGTGAGCAGGAATCCTATTAAGCTGTTGCAGTGTTTGTATGAATAATGTTGGCCTTCTTAAATTCTGATGTTGACAAGCTTACCTGGGTTAAAAAAGCTGACAGATTCAGCTGATAACAATATGATCTTTAACCAATACACCTGACTGAATTAGGACATAGGATATTGGAAGAATTCAGCGTGATAGTAAAATCTGCTTGTCTGTAATAGTTGGATCTTTGAAGGGTTCAACAAAGAGTTGAGCTACAATGGAAGGAAGAAAGCACAGCGCCCTGGATGGGGCAGCAGGCCAAGCTACCTTAAGGGAATTCACACCTCTACAACTCAGTGAGAAAGATGGGGGCAGAGCTGGAGTTTGACGTTTCTTTGAGCGAGATAGGTTAAAGCTCTCTCCTCAAATAGATCGCAACCTGATGCAAACAGGCCTGTCAGCTGAATTGGGATGAGACTGTCACAATGAAAGGAGGCTGAGGACTGCACAGAGGATAGTGTGGTCAAACGAGGTGAGTATACCTTGTCCAGCATTTACTACAAGGGAAGCTAGCTCTTTGTGCATCATCTCTATCATACTTCACATCCAAAGAAAGTCGATTGTAGTGCTTTAAAGAAAATATCAAAGCACAGCTGTAGGTATGTCTTTCCCACATGGATGCAGCGGCAGCGAAAGCAGTGTTTACCCACGGTTTGTTGGACATTTGCCAAGCTGATAGACGAGGCAGATTGAGCGTGCGCCCAATGAAGAGAGGTTGAAGTAACAACCAAAACACAACCTGCCAAAACTTACTAGCAATGCCTACCCGGCAAGTCATCGAAAATGACTGGCTGGCAGCAAACATCTAAGCACAGCAGAGAAACAAAAGGTCAGCTAAAGAAACCCAACCCTCTCTAGTAAGTCTAGGCCTAGTAACTCTCCCAAAGTACATCAACAAGTTTAGATCACAATAAAAAGCTTAATCTTTAAATAAGGCTTGCATTGGATGCCTAATTGTATAATATAATCGCTTTAATGATTAGTTTATTTTTCATTTGGTCATTAACCTCCTAGGACCTGGTGTCCACATATGTGGACATCACATTTTGGGTTATTTAGACCAAAATACTAAATTTTGCTCTGCATCGGCCTGATATCCACTTACGAGGACATTATACTGCTACTGTTCTATCAAAATTTTAAACGAATATCCTCATATGTGGCTCTGATTTTTCATAAAAACAAAAATAAGGTAAAAAAAAAATCTGGTAATTCTTTGTTTTTACATTCATCGGGCCCCAATCAGCCCAAATATCAAAGAGAATTTAAAAATGCATGTTGTGGAAGAGTTCGGGTCTTAGGAGGTGTTAAAATCTCCCAATTCTTTTAATCTTTGGGCTGAAGGAAGGACAATACTCCGTGTATAAATGCTCAATCAACAATTCTTTATTTCCATACAATTCAACACTTATGAGCACAAACCATCCGGATGGGGAGAGATGCATGAAGAGGGTCACAGCAAATCTCAAACTGGTGGAGGGTTACTCAAGCTCTTATAACCTCTAGTGGCCCCCACCTAGTCATAAAAATCTAAACATTCACATTCTTTCTCTCACACGGCGCCTAAGTTATGACCTCGGCTCCTTGTTTTATCTCCTCCTGATGAGATGGGGCAGAAAATCTCTCTGGTATGTTCTGTTCTCTTCTAATCAGACAAATAAGGCCATGACTTTCTGAAAACGGTATTTCTTATAACTCAGCAGTATAATGCATCATAAAACAATATCATTCATTCACAATATATCAGCAGTCTAATCTAATACAAATCAGTTTAATAAATCTAATAGTTATCACCTCTTCAGGAGAATAAAGCAAACTACTACTACATAATAATTTCACAATCATTAATCAGGGATATAACATGGCATAAGATAATATAATAATCTCACAGAGGTTAAAGTTTTGCAAAATAAGTATCAAAGGTATAGCTTCCCACAAGTAAAGGTGATGTCTTCAGATTTTCTTATAAATGTGCAAAAACTCAACAGAGATTATAAGCGTATGATGCTAAAACTTGAACAACAGAAAAGTCTTACATCAGCAAAAACAGACCAAAATAGAATTTTGTCTATTTTTTTATATTAGTAGGTGGTAAATACGTTTGCATTAGTCAGCAATTAGTCCAGATGTAATCAGTTTGTGTTTTAACCATGTAAATTTCTTTTTTCTTTCTAGCAATATGCCTTTAGGATACCTTGATTGCAAGAAAGTAATTATTTTTGCAAAATCTTATTTTTCTCTTTTTTCCATTGTATGCATGCATTTGTGTCTGCGGCCCCCGTGGATCAGAATTTGTTTCCGTCCATGACCTGGATTATGAGGATGTTGCGTCCTGCTTGAGAACAGGTTCTGCTTCAGCTGAGCAATTTAGCCCTTGGTAGTTGTCAACTGTTCTTCTAAAAAGCTCGATATACAATTACGACAACCTTCTTGCTTCATATACTCCGCAGGCTGTGTATTGGAGTGAGATTATGAATTTGACAGATGGAGGAGGAAGAAAAAAAAAGTGAAGAACTTCCCTCGGGGACATCTTAAGGGAATCCATTTTATTCTATGACTGCATTTCTAAATAGAGAGAAATGCAATGAGCTGACACATCAAACATTATCATGGAGGGCTAAAAGCAGAGTTAAGCTCTTTATGTTTACCTCTATGGTTTGAAGTTTTGTTGAACCCTTTTCAGTGAAGCCATTCATACTGTAGCACATGTTGATCGCCTGTTCCCCATCAAATGAGACTCCCTTTCTTGCGCCTTTAAATCTCAAGTTTAATATACACAAGTCTTTTTAATCACTATTATTCCATGCGTATGAAAGCTTTATGTGTGACAACACCATGAAAATAGCATTGTTTATTAGCCTGGTAACCTTGAATTGCGACGGGAAGCAAAGAGTAGCATTTCAGGATCTCCACAGAGGAGAATCTAAAATGCCATAGTCGACTAATAACTTGAGGAGCATTTATCTCCGTGTCAGGAAAGTGAGGAGAGAAATGATGAAGGCCGACAACCTGTAGAGCTGCTCACATTACACCATGGATTTCCGCAGCCCTCAGGCTAAGAAGGAGGGGGGGTGTTGAGGAGGGGGAGACTTTGAAAGGAGCAGAGAGTGAAAGGAATAAAGGCAGGGTCTTGAGACGGCATGCCAAATAGTGAATAGAGCTGAGACCTTTTGAAAAGTCAGACAGTTAACTTCTGACTGATTCACTTCATCTCCATCGGCATTGTTTATTTATGTGGCAGATGGGTTGCATAAATTTCATCGTGGAACTCACCGTTATAAACCTAACTCAATTAGCCAGCCGGGGTGTTAGCAGACACTTAGTCGGATCCATTGCAGCAAATCACAATAGGCAGAAGGGTGATATTTTTCATTTTTGGTGGCTAAGGCTCAAACCCATTATTTTTCCTTGTTTGTGAGTGCCTGACTCATTGAATAATCAGTTTGATTAATAAAACCAGTCACCGTAGGCATAATGTATTTGGCTCACATGAGTGTTTCTGTAGTAAGGGGGGAGCCTCTGTGGTACACTATGTGTTCATGTGCTGGATGAATTCTTTTTGTTTTTCCGGCTCTCTAACACCGCTACGAATAATGTGACAAATTCATCATTAATGCTCAGAGCTTTAATTCAGATTAACTTGGCTCCCCACATGATGTTTTCTCCACCTTTTGCCTTTTGTCTTCAACTTAACCCCTCATTATTCTCTTTCACTGCTGCTTCTATAGTTACTCCTTCTGTATTCTCTCTAATCGATCTCGCCCTCCATCATTTTTCGTTCTCATTTTAAATATTTCTCACGTCCCCACTTCATCTACATACCAGCCTCCTCTGCCCGCCTCCCCATCCATCGCTCACTTCATATCTGCTTCTTTCTCTCCCCGCCAGTGAGCCCACCCTGGCAGCCTTGGCCCTCTTAAATGCATCATTTCTTCCAAGAGATATCCTTCTGCACTGACCTCTGTGCTAGCTGGCTGACTGCCATCTTCACTCAATGGACTCATCAATCCATCTTGGTTCTTGGATGGCCTTGATTTTATTGTCTCACACAGCCCTCTGTCATCCTGTTCATCTCTCATCCTTAATGTCATCCTTTCAGATTTTAACATGTCTGCATTTTCTGAGCATACAGCGTTTGATTACATTGAGCTGGAATGGCAGAGTCCAGGTGGGCTATTGTTGTCAAGTCCTTGCTGGGGCAGCTGATATAGAGTCATGGATGTGCCATTTTTGCAGACTTAATCATTTGGGTGGAAGCAGCAGCTACTTTGAAACTCTATTTATTTTTCTACTTATTATTACAGATGGCTGGCAGCACCTTTTAATGCATTAATGCTTTACATTAAACAATGCTTGTAGACACTTATCAGTAACATTTAAGTGACAAACAGTATTGGATTTTTGGTGTGTGTATAAGTTTCATAATGAAACATTAACCTCGTCTGTGTGTAGTTTGTAGAAGAACAACTGTATATGGCAGGTTCTTTATGGGAAATACATATATTCTAGAAAGCTAACCTTCCTTCAAAATACTTACACAATAGAATATTTGACCATAAACAACGTTAAAATGCACAAGTTAATACGTCATCCATCAATTCGCTTATCCTTTTCAGGGTCGTGGGGGACGCTGGAGCCTATCCCAGCTGTCATAGGGCGAGAGGCAGGGTACACCCTGGACAGGTCACCAGTCTGTCACAGGGCTAACATATAGAGACACAGACAACCATTCGCTCTCACATTCACTCCCAAATTCACACCTATGGGCAATTTAGATTGATCAATTAACCTATCCCCACTAACTGCATGTCTTTGAAGCCGGAGTACCTGGGGAGAACCCACGCACACACGGGGAGAACACGCAAACTCCACACAGAAAGACCCCAGCCGGATGGTGGAATTAAACTCAGGACCTTCTTGCTGTGCGGCAACAGTGCTAACCACCGTGCCAACGTGCTGTCGCGCACGCATATTTTTAAAACCATATTTAACAATCTGTTACCAATTTTACTAATTTTTCCAATTTAAAAAACAGCAAACCTTTCAAACCAACAGCTAGTGTTGTTAGATAGCAAAGCTAATAGTAGTTATTAGTTCATTAGGGCTAATGTTAATGCTACAGTTAAAACTCCAGTTCCCTGAATAGCCACTTGAGACTGGCTCAAACAGCCAGTCAGGCTTCATACATTAAAACTACTTTAGGAATTCAAACAACTGTGCTTTAGCTTTAGTTGAATGAGATTCTATTATAATGTATATGTTAGCACTGTTAGCAGGTATCTGTCTCTGCAATGCAACAAAACAGTTTGATAAAGTTTTGTAACCATGTGACATAATGAAAGAACATGTGTATCCCCTTAAGATTGGCAAAAACCTCCAAACCTGCAAACACTCTGCAACTACTCTGTGCGAAAGTGGAACTGTGAAAAGAGCGACACAAACTGCTGTTATTTTGAAGGCTGTTATTGTCCAAGTAAACATGCTTTTTAAAACATTTTGGCTTGAGCTACATCTCCAGTTTAGAGAATTGTTAGTGAGTGTTTGCAGACATGTCAGAATCTTCTTTACAAATGCAATCATACGGTGGAATGGTAAATGGACTGATTCTTATATAGCGCTTTTCTACTCTCCCAGAGTACTCAAAGCACTCTATACAACATATCACATTCACCCAATCACACCCATTCACACAAGCACTTTATCTGTACTTAGTGCTTTTTCTAACTACATTCACACTCCGATGTACGCATCGGAGAGCAACTTGGGGTTAGTATCTTGCCCAAGGATACTTGACATGCAGACTGGAGGAGCCAAGGATCGAACCACCAACCTTCCGATTAATAGGTGACCTGCTCTACCTCCTGAGCTACAGCCACTCCGGTGGAATGGTAAATGGTATATGGACTGATTCCTATATAATACTTTTCTACTCTCCCAGAGCACTCAAAGCACTTTATATAACATGCCTCATTCATACAAGCACTTTTTTCTATGTTTTTAAGCGTTTTCTATCTAACATTCACACATATTCATACTTGGGGTTAATATCTTGCTCAAGGATATTTGACATCCAGACTGGAATCAAACCACCAACCTTCCGATTACTAGTTGATGAGCTCTACCTTCTGAGTTACAGCCACCCCAAACTAAGCTTTGCAATCCATTTTATCCAGTGACAGCCATCAAGAAATACTCACCAACCAGTCAGGTAATAATCATTTTTCCTCATAACCGGTGTTTCTATCAAGTTCAATATGGTGAACTACTCTCGAAGCCACGTCAGCCTGATGCCACATGCAAAACCTCAATAAATAAGGACACAGCATTCCACCCTCTAATCCAAATATTTGTGTAGTTTTGATTTGAAGTCTGATATTTAACTTTTTTTGGTTAAAAGTTTGAAAACGAGGTTTCTGGAAATAGCTTTTGTTTAAAGAAATTTAGAACTCTAGTTTGCTAACTATCTCAAGAACATGTTGCCTGCCTTTATTATTTTTAGCCTCTGTAATACAGCTGAGATATATGATTTCTAAAAATCATCCCAAAACACAGCTAGACATGATATGCTAGGATATGAGCAGAAATCTGAGCTTTTAAAGCCCAACTTCCCCAATCGAAAGACCCAAAAGTAGCCAGATATCAGACAGAATTTCCAGTTGTCTTCACCCAGACAAAAACTAACAGGAGAGTACATAATGTCAATATTTGTGTTGACTCAGCTGGGATAGTATTGAATAAGAAAAACTGAAAATAATCATTTGGAAAACAGTACAGAATGCCCGACTGTCTCATTGCATTATATTCCAGTGCCTCTTAATCGGGCGTGTTTGAATTTGTGTTTCCTTTACATAAATAAAGACATTTCTACCACAAACTGATGCATAAAACCAACCATAAAATTCAGGAAATAAAGTGTCAAAATATCCTGGAGGAAGACCCGAACAACCCCGCTTAATGTGTTCCCCCAATGCTCAAACAAACCTACGCTGATGTGTGACCCTCACCTTGCAGATGGTAGCAGTTTGTTGAGTCTCCTTGAAAATTCACTCTGAATAGCAAGAGTGTGGCTCAATTACAGATGAGGCTAGCTAGATTATAGAAAATGTTTAAGCACAAGTCAAGATCAACGCTCAAGGTGTGCTTAGTATGCATTACAAAGATCTGTCTGATCACTGGGTCAAAAGCCCTGTTTTCGCTGCGCTCTGGGTGAGCGGGGTCACGAGCGGGATGAATAAATGCACAGGCGTTTATGCTGCGTTCGTTATTTGCTGAGAAAAGCGTTTGCAATTCCGGATCAATAAGTACCCTGCCGCACAACCAACTTATGGCCAGGTCTGGGGATTTTCTGTTATATATGGACATGCTAAATGTCAGTCATGCTTCCCCAGCTCTCCAAGGCCATTATGAACATTTGCTCTGCACTATTTATAAAGAGTCCCAGCATGTTTAGTCATGAAGAACCTGACCCTTCAAATCATTGCCTACTGAGTTGAGGATGGAAAACTTGCTGGTACCTTTTTTTTTAATATCTCTGAAGCAGCAGCAGCATTAGGCCAGTAAAATTCATACAGATAAGGTGAGTAAAATGTACATTTTAAAAGGGCAAAAGTGTCCTTCACCTTTCCCTTTTCTTTATCAGTCTTTTTATAACATTCTCACTCTTTCAACAATACCTTTTTTCTCCCTGAAGGTCCACCAACTCCTGGCAGAGCTCGTTCACTGGAAACTGCAACACCCACTGAGGCGTGTGTTTGTATTTCTGCCTTTGTCTGAGCCCCTTAGGTTTAGACCTCACTCCCCAGTATATTCAGGTTTACCAGCAACCCCACGGTGCTGAGCAAACTTCACAGACAGGGGACAGAGATGGAGGGCACTTACTGTCTGCGCACTCAAAAGAGAGCCTCCTTTGCTTTTAGCTTGATTCAACTCGTGCTCACTCATAAAATTATTTAAAATGTGCTCCTGGCATTTTAACACCCACTTTCAATTTGAATTCGACTACACTTTTCGGTGTAAATGAATGGCAATAATAAAACTTGCATATTATCACAGCAACTCAAATGCGCTTTTCTGGGGGTTGCATGAAAAATCTATGAAAAGCAGAGTTACTTAAAAGGAAATCACAATTTGCTGCAGATGCATTGCAGTGGTTTTTGTAATCACACAGCCGCTGTTTTTTTTTCTGCCTACAAAGGCAAAATGGCATTTAATTGCTATTGCAAATGTACATGTGTGTGACTGTGAATATAAATGAGTCTGCTAGGCCTCTTGTTCTCATGGTAACACTAGCAGAATGTGATGTGCTGATTGACCTTGGGGGTGTGGAGTTTCCTTTTCCTACGTGAATCAGGCTGCAAGGTGAGAGGTTTTGGGCATCTGCAAGGAAACAATCTTGCCGTTTGGGAACACAGACCATCAAATGCCGTTTGTGTTAGTTCATTTTCTCTGCCTGCATATGAATCTGAAGAACTCTAATAGTTTATGTAATGAGAAAACAAGTCTGTCAGAAAAATAAATTGCATTCATTTCACTCACTGCACTTATCTTATTAGGAAATGACTGCAGCCATTCAGGTGATCATTGTGTAATGTTTCAATTTACACATGCAATGCATTACAATGATACATAGATCAGTGGGTGCTGCACTGCTGCTGTGTCGGCAGGCCTGTGGGGGGCACTCCAGCACTTTCACCCATCATCTGTCGCTCTCTTTCCCTCCATCTCCACTTTTTTTCCCAGCTCTCCATCCCCATTTTCTGTCTTCCTTTTGTTCTGTGACTCTATCACTCCTCAGTCTTCCTCTCTCTCTTTCTTGTACTAATGTGCTCTCTCATCACTGCTTCTCCTCTTTGCTCTCTCCCTCTAACGCACACACACCCTCTCTCGAGTTCGTCCTCCTCCCGCTCCACTCTTTCACTTTTGGTGGGCGCCCATTTTCTCTAGTTCACTCCCTCTTTCTTCTCCAATCCCTCATGCTCATTTCTATCGCCCGTCTGCCACTTTTTGTTGTGGATTTTTTAATCGATACCAAATCCTTCACTCCCTCCTCTTCCGTCTCGTCCAAATGAAATAAAAATGTACGCACATTGGCAATGAGGCATGAGGCAGGCTGACCTTCTTTCTGTCGCACCTATTTCTCTGCACTTACAAAATGCGGCAGGGTATAAGTGCCCAGCATATCACACACTGGGTTACCTTTTATGTCAGTTTTTTTTTTTCCAGATATGCAGGGTGATCATTTTGAATTGAAGCTTTTTAGTTAAAGAACTTGAAGAAAACAATCTCTAATATGACATGAGCTGCAGTCTGCTGAGGGACATTGTTGTGATTTACTCCTCTGCGTCTGGTATTGCCATGGCAGCACATGATGTCACCAACACCAAAGAGACACTTCAATGCATGTTTGAGACACTGGCAGTTTGACAAAATGGGAGTGTTTGACACTCTGGAAATGAGAACAGGTTGGGCCTAATTAGTATGGCCTACCATACAAGAGTATTATCAAGATGCTTTAACAGCATCTTGATGCTTTAACAGCATCTTGATAATGGGGAAAAGGGGGGGGAAATAATGACGGTAGTGTGATGACACGGGACGTTCATTTTTTCTGGCAGGAAATAGTCAGCTCATCAGTCACGCCACAGATTCTCCTTCATTCAACGTGTTAATTCATCGGGCTGCATTGAAAAGATAACTGGCCATCAAATTAAGGGAACAGGTATGTCAAACTGGCAGAGGCATGAAATGTGCTAGACGTTCTGAGACTAATTAAAGCAGAAGCCCACGTTTCGATCTTTTCCTCGAGTAAATCCACCTCTCTCTTTGCGAGGAAGAGGCAAATATATAAATATTTGATCTTTTGCTCTTTTATTTCAGATCATTTGCAGATTCACAAACAATTGCCCGGCCATTTAATCTTGCCGGAGCTCGAGGCTTAAAAGTGTTTTCTCAAGTAGACAGATATTTATCTAAAAAATGTCATAGTGCCAAGAGTATTCGCTCGTGCCAGGAGTTACAATCGAGTTGACAGTATCTGCACCTGCGGATTAAGTGAAAGAACAGCAAAACGATGGGATGGATTGGGCAAAACATGGTGAACCTCACTGCCTGTGGATAAGAAGAGCCATTCTCCTTAGTGCAAACGGACTGTCAGCCATACCTCGAGAATTCAATGTATTCCATTAAAACAGTATCGATTTCTCCTTTGTCACAAATTATAATAAAAAGAAGCAGTGTCAAGAGACGATAATCAATGATTAGCTATTATATCTTTAACTCTGTCCGGAAATGACTGATAGCTGCTTGAAGGCTGATGGCCATGACCTTGACAGGGATAATTGCCAGTGAAGGGGCAGACCAAGGAAATAGGTTGCATGAAGCAGCCATTTCTTAATGATTGAGTTATAGTCCTTTCATGGTTCGTGGCTTCAAGCTGCAAGAACACACAGAACATTTTCAGTCACTTTTTTAGGTTTATTCATTTCCTTTTTTTAGCTGAATCCATAGACTAGTGGAATTTTCCTTACAACTGTCTGTGGATGAGGTAATATTAAGGATTCGAGGGATAATTCATTTGCTGTTAATAACTTCATCGGCATTCATGGTAAATTGAAAAGTGGCATCTATCCGTTTAGTGACATGGAGGTGTAGGTAATTGTATTATAACCACTTGTGGGGGCTGTGCACATTAAATAAATGAGTGGCCCTATTTTAAAGCTAAATTTAATCACTTTGGTGTTTTCAGTGGCTGTTCTGAGAGCTAGCTAACCAAACTAACTAGGTAACAGCTGGTATGTTCCACTGGCACCTTGAACATAAAGCAGCATGATGAAAACATCATTAAGTTGTTGTCTTACAGCTGTCTGGTTCATCTAGGTGTTGAATGTGCTCAGGCTGCGTTCACATATGGGATGGTTTTTAATGACACTGAATGACAGTATTTAGCTGAAGTAAAACATTCACATTTACTTCATTAATGAGCTTGTCAAATGTAATTATAATGCATTTGTTTACATGAATGATATACAGCAACAGCAGCTTCAAATGGCATAATGCAATATATTAATAAACTTCATGCTTCAGTGGAAAAAGCTTTTAATAGCTGCATGTCAGTCAGAAAACTAGAACACTTGCATTATAGTGCTGAAATAGTTTGGCCAAGAAACACTTCTTTAGAGTGAAAACTGGACAGAAAATAAATATACCTTTGTCTTGGTGAATGCTCAGCCTTACAAGTAAGAAAATCCCAGAAAGTTTGATTCTGTTCGTCTGAACGTAGCTTTTTAAATGGGACAAAATGTGCTCTCTGCAGCTTCTTAAGACTCTTGAGGTTCAGTCCCAGAACCCTGCACCCAGATGACCAAAATCAACAATCTGGCAAATATGCTGATTAAATAAGGCCAGCAGGACAGGATCCAATCCCGGGTGGAATCGAACAAACCCATCACAGTGTGCAGCATCAGTGCAGAGTATATACACAGACACATGGAGATGTTTTGAATTGCCTTCATAGCAATGGCAGAGGGGAAGGGTTTTAACCTTAAACTGCAACGCAACCCCCCACCCCCACAATGAACACAGTCCAGTAATAATAGACTGTATACACTGAGTGGACATAACATGCCAACTGTGTGACATACATAATAACTAAAAAGTGAAATAATATAGGTGTTAACTGTTATGTGTCTATTTATCAGCCTTGCGATGGAGCAAAAACCTGTTCAGAGTGTACCCTGTCACTTACCCAGTGTAAGCTGGGATAGAACTAAATCCTATGTAGTTAAGCTGTTATGGCATGAGTTCTTACCATACTACAGCAACAGCTAGTTTTTTGGCTTATATTTTTAGCTTGGATAGCTGTCACTCAGTGGGAAATTAACCAGCTTGCTGTTGGTTATATGGTGGAAGAGAAGCTAAGAACACCAAACCACTGTGTAGTCAGGGTGAATCAATGCATTCAAAGGTTGATGTATAATCGCCTCCAAACTCTCTGGAAGTTATAACTGACATGAGGAAGAAACTGCAAAGTGGCGTTTATATTGGAAAGCAAAAAAGTTCTCTAACAGCTTGCTTTTCTAAGTAGGCAATGCAGTTGTCTGGGGCAAAACATTGTAGTAGCAGTACCTGAGTGCAACAGGTTAGGTTAAAAGCAATGTTACCTAGTGGCTGTTATATACAATACATTTGTATTTTTTTCTTTATTTTATCTTATGTTTTACATTCTTTTTAGATTTGTTGCAGCTATTTATAGCTAAAGCCCTTTGGCTTCATGAAACAACAATAACCCTATAGAGATACATTAAAATATTGAACCTGTCTGGCAAACAGTGACAAAATTTTGTTCAATTTTCTCAAGATTTTTATACATTATATCGCTGAAATACCTAACATATTTGGAATTTGAGGTGATTTGGGGTAACAGACATTAGTTCAAGCACAATTGGAAAAACAGTACTTCAGTCTGTTTAATCACTGACTAGTTAATTCACTGAATTTGCATGCTTAGTCAGTATTATTATAAGATAAGATTTGCTAGGATAAACTGACAATCCAAATATTGGATTAGAGTTTAGAGTTTTATCAGAGGCGGTTCTGTAATATCAGCACTTTGGGGTCTAGTTATGAGGATAATTCATAATGTATACAGTAGTTCATGCAATTAAGAACAAGACAGCATAAGTAATTTGGAGACTTTACTCCTCTGCTAATTTAGACAAACTCACAATGGGCCTGTCATTTAATTAATGAGATTTCACAAATCTGTATCTGCTGATTTGATACACAGTCATCTATCATCAATCTATTCCCTAAAGAAAAACAGAAAAAGAAAAGGAATATTCATCATTTATAGGCTAATATATAAATGATCATTAACCACATGCAATGCTCAAATTGCAGAATAAAGCAGACCTAGAAAAATGGAAAGAGGGGCAATCCTCCATGGTGGTTAACATGGCCCAGTCCCAGAATACGGATCAACTGGTGAAAGCATCAGAGGTGGATAATGTCCGCTATGCAGTGAGGGATTATTTTGTCAAAGCATGGACTGCCTGCCAATACACAGGCCTGTGCCCACATGGTGTGAGGCTTAACAAAAGCACAGAGACAGGTTATCAATCTGCTTTATTTCAGGCTCTTTATCAATATTTTCCCAATAATGCAGCAATTAGTTAGATGCATTTATTTCATCCACTCACATAAGAATTTGCGTTATTGAATGTGCATGCATTGTAAAGAGAATATAAAACACCAAATGCATACATATTTTGAGCGGACGGGTAAAAGGTGCTGGAAAATCTTTTCTATAAATCTGTAGCACAGCCATTCTGCTCCGAGGAGCTTATCCAGAGACCAGCCTCGTGAGTAGGAGGATATTGTACAAACAACATGCCACAAAGCAAACATTACATTTAGCAAAATGCAGCTTTTTGTCATGTGTAGCATTTGCGACAATTATATGCAATTCAAGTGGGAGTAGAAATTACCGAGGTGACCAAGGTCAGCAGAACCTCCCATTAAATGAATGACAAAATGAATGATAAAAGCAGGGGACCCTAGCTCCTGGGAGGCCATTTGTTCAAATAACCCTCTTGGGGATATTTAAAGCGTTTTTCTTATAAATTGAACCACATGCAGGGTAATGAAACAGTTTCTCTGTCACTTTAAATGGAACTTCCAAGTCTTTTTAAGCCCATGTTCAATGTGTCTATTCATTTTGATTTAATCTTCACTAACTTTTTTAAATCCTTCATTCCTTCACAGAGTATAAGGGCAACATACACAGAAAAAGGAAGTTACATGCCTTGTAATACACAGTGCTATAAAAAGTATTTGCCCCCTTCCTGATATCCTCCTCATAGTTTTTTACATATCAGTCAAACGTAGGTGTTTCTGATAATCAAACAAGTTTTAAAACTAGACAAGTAAGTAAATGTTTTTAAAAGGGAAGAAATAGACCTGGCCCACTGTGAAAAAGTAACTGCCCCCCTCCCTTGTTAAACCAAATAACTGTGATTAAGCAGTTTTTGGAAAGCTGAGTTAGCCATACCCCAAATGTCTTGAATCAAGAAATCACTTAAATAGCAAAGCATCATGCCACGATCTACAGAAACCCAAGAACAGATAAGATACAAAGTCACTGACATTTATTAGTCTTGAAAGGGTTACAAAGCTATTTCTAAGGTTTTGGGACTCCAGCAAACTATGAGAAAGCTATAATCCACATATGGAGGAAGTCTGGAACAGTGGTGAACCTTCCCAGGAGGGGCTGGAGAACCAAAAGTATTCCATGAGTGCATTTAGGACTCATCCAGGAGATCACAAAAGAACCGAGAACAACATCTAAAAAACTGCATGCCTCACTTGCCTCAGTTAAAGTCAGCGTTCATGATTTAACAATAAGACACCAGCAGGACCTTATCTGAATGGTTAAAAATCCCCAAAATGAAGGTTCTCAAATGGCCAAGTGAAAGTCTGGACTTAAATTTAATTGAGATGTTAGGCATTGACCTTAAACAGACCAGTGAAAAGCATCCAGTGTGGCTGAATTAAAATAATCCTGCAAAGAAGAGCAGGCAAAAATTCCTCCACAGCGATGTGAAAGACTCATTGCCAGTTATTGCAAATGCTTGATTGCAGTTCGTGCTGCCAAGGGTGGCACAGACAGTTTTTAGGTTTTAGGGGGCAGTTACTTTTTCACAGGTGGGGCCAGGTAAGTTTGGATGGCCTTTTTTTCATTTTTTTTTCTCTTAATAAATTAAATCATCATTTAAAAAACTACATTGCATTTGTATATACTCAGGTTAGCTTGATTGTCTGGATTATATAAGTGTGACAAATATGCAAAAAAAGAAAACACAAGAAATCAAGAAGGGAGCCGACACATGTTCACAGCACTGCAGATTCTTCAGAACACTGTAGCACAACATTTAACTAATTGTCTTCTTGTTCAGCGCTCCCAGTTTCATCTATTAGCATTAGGATTTCTTCTCTCATATGCTTTGTTAAAATAAAATCAATTATCTGTGATTAAAACAATCCAGCACCCAGCAGTCCCTAAAGCAGGAGGTGATTTAGAATTATCTGTCAGCTATTTTTGAGAAGAGATGGCAGAATGCCATCCTGCTGGTGATGAATCTGGTGGAATACCAATAGAACAGGGAAAGCTACAGCACAGAGAGGAGAGAGAGAGTAGAGATATTTGTGCTGCACGGAGGCACACGGCTTCACATTTCTGTGCTGCAGTCCCAAAATCGTGCAAGAAAAAAGAAAAAAACACATACACGTTTCAAGCTCATCATACTTATGTGGCATGTTTCTCCCCTCGCAGTGTAATGGCCCTCTTTGAGTTCACCCCATGTCTGTCATAAGATGCTATAATCACTGCTCCACCATAAAAGGCTGACCAACCTTCCCCCCATCCTCCGCCTCATCTCTTTACTAAAATTGGAGCAGCCATACTATACTGTCATTTGTTTTTTTGTACCGAGACAAAAAAGCCTTCTGGGTAACATTGTTTGAATGTGGCCAGCTCAAATACACTCCCAGAACCAACAGAAGTACTCGCACAAAATCTCATAGTCAGTCCCTATTATTGTGGAGTGCTGCGCAGCTCCAAATAATCGACATTCTCTGTAGACCCCTGCAGCACACTGAATCAATGAGGCAAAAGTACATAAAGATTGTGCCAATGTCTCACCACAAATCAAAGCTTTTATGGCTTTACATCAACAAATTTTCTCATCTCAACTGTTTGTGGAGCTCTTAAACTTTCAGAAGTTAGTCGCTCGGATTTTACTGTGTAAAATCCGGAGCAAACAAAGCACTTCAGTTGATGTACAACTGATAAAACTGCAGCAATTCTGGCACACAAATGCGATTAGCTGCTAATCATTCTGAACAGTGAGTAGGTGCGAAATAAATCAAAGTCCTGAAACAAAAGTCTAGTCGTGTTTGATTTGTCATCTCCCAAATAACAAACCCGGGCTTATTCTTGATATTAATGCACGTCGCACTGAGCCATATGAACAGCGAGGCTGAGTGAAAGAGAGTTGGGGCGTCTTCAAAGTCTAATTGAAAGAAATGCATTTCAGCGGGGCTCTTAGCTCTTCTGCCTTTTAGTTGAAAGTCTGGGCTCTGAAGCCAGCAGGTAGGCTTTTACACTTCTCATGGTTAGCTCATTAGCTAAGATGCTTCTGCCAGACAGAGCAAGAGCTCTGAAAACATGCCAAAAATCAAAGTCAGGACCAGTAAAAGTGACTTTATTGGCAACCGGCTATTCAGTATGTGTGTTCACACCATGGTAGTTGGCTTAGATGTGGAAGCTGTGTTCAACCACTAGATGAATCTGCTTCAGGCTAAATGATTTACTCTAAAAGGATAACCTAAAATACATTATGCTCATTTCCTTTTTAGTAACATTATTACACCATTATTATTAGATCATGCTCATTTCCTGTAGGCATAATTTCCAGGTTCAGATTATTTTCTAATGTATCCAACACGTCAGTACCTCAACCAGCAGTTTGACTGATGACAACAAGGACTTCTGACCACCTGTGTGACCTCTCTGTCTTTAGTTCGCTCTGGTTTTCTTAACACTGGGAACTTTTTTAGATACAGTACATGTGTCTTTGGTCAGTTTGCCAGCACTCATTCTGTAGTGATTGTACCCACTGTAAAGTTATGTAAACAGAAAATAGCAGCGCTTCCTTAATTAGGTGGAACAGCAGAATGAATGACTTTTTAATGGACATGATTTCCCTATCTTGTTTCTTCTCAGCGCAAAGAGATTCGTTGCACAGAACCTAATTTATTTCAAAAGTTAACCTTACGATTAATAGTTAGAAGCAAAACAATTATAATCCACACCAGTGACTTTTTTTTAAATGGCTGGCTGTAATGAATATACAGCATCAGCGACTTAATTTGTTTTTTCAACCACAGAGATCTAACCGTGTCAGTGTTAGATTAGTTTTGGAGACCAAAACGGTAATGAGCTTAATGTTTTTATTCAGTTACAAGTTAAAAAGGAATTCCATAAGACAGCAGATTTGACAGCAGAAGAAGCATAGAGCATCATGGATTGATTTTAAAATGATACGGTAATTTCTAAAGCTACTGGGGTCTTGTAATTTACTGAATCCACTTAATTTGTTGACAATTCAACAAGGTCAGACTTGGATTCTGTGGATTCTGATGTATTTTAAGATGACAAAACACGTGTAAAGCCTCATTACTTGTGCAGACTCAGTGCACTTGATATTATTCAGACAAATTTCCATCCATAAAAAATTCCAACAGAGACTGTCTGACCCGTGGCCTGCCCCGGACAATAACAAGGTCTCCTGTGCAGCCGAAGCTGAGTACCCACGGACAACCTCTGTCCTGTATCTCATTATCAAACTGGCTTTTCTTGCTCTTTTTCTAACATAACACACAGAGAGTTTCTCTGCTCCCTGCAGGATCACTGAATGGCACAGGATCTGTGATTCAAGCCTGCCACTTATACTAAGAGGTAAAGGATCCCTCTCATTTCCTTTCTTAATAATGCATGCAGCGAGTCGTAGTAGCCAAAGAGTAAACGCTTTCAAGACAAAGCGCTGGAAAATGGTGACTCACTTCAAGTCATGCATCTGATATACAGACGTTATCACAGTGCCCACCACTTTTATCCTGGCAGACAAAGGCACCAATATGACCAGAATAGCGCATTGATAAATGTCCAAAATTGATGGAAAAATCTCACATGCACAGTGTGTTTGTACATAAAAAAATGATTAAATACAGGGGCAAAAAAACAACAATAGCCAGCCATGAAAAGATCAAACATTATGAAAAGAGAACAGCTCATTAGCCGCAGTAGTTTTGGTTCTTCAAAACAATGTGTCACTATTCGTCTCAAAATGACAACCTGCTGAGACAAACAGACATTTCTCCCCTGTCACTGTGCTTTACTTAGGAGAAGCAGAAAGCCATAGAGATACCATAATCTTCAAGACTTCAGTGTCTCTCTGCCTCTGAAAAGTGTTTTTTTTTTTTGCCCCCCCCCCAAAATGTAAGCTTTTTATCTATATGTGCACGTACAGTACTTATGAGCTCACGTAAGGAGCTTTAATTCAGCATATTTTAAGGTGACTGAAGCGATGATAGTTTTATTCAAAACAAACAAGGAAATAAATAAATAACCGAACGCCATCAGACTAGTTCAAAGCGTTGCTTTCTAACCTCGGCTCGCTGATCGAGGAACTTGAAAAGGGGCCCCAGGAGATGGTGGGTTCCACAGACCAGCGTGATTTATGGCCTTCCATAACAAATCAACAAGTTTAACTTTAATTGTTTTCTTTGCGATGGGAGGTTGGGTAGTTAATACAGAGCGATGATTGATGGAACAGGGCACCGTGTTTGGCTTGGCACTTTGTCTTTTGCAGTGCAGCTCAGGAATTGAAACAGCTGATAGAAGCAATTAATTTGAGGATTGTTTTTTGTTTTTGTTTTTTTTATTTTGAAAAAAAGAGGTTCTAAAAATATCCAAGATTGTTTTGCCATCAAACTGTACAGTACGTGCTACTTTAGAGGAAATATATATCTATATGTAAAATAAGTCTAAAATGCTTTACAACACCTTTCACATCTGGAATTAATGTGACTTTATACCTGTTTCAATACACATTAGTATCTAAATATTGGTGAAAAACCTCTGTAAAATCGGAGGGGCTGACATTTCGTATGGTTTAATGAAGTTAGCTTGTGTTTCAGCTACATTAGTTTGCTAAGTAAATGAGACAACCATTTAATTACATGCTTTACTGATGATGCTTCTCTTGGAATAGTTGCTGTTAACCATTAATCTCGGGTGCACACCTAATTTACAAGGACAACATTGTAGGAATGGGACCTGCACAGGAGAGGAAATGGTCACATTGTTCCATTAAATCACCTTCAGCAATTACTGTAGTTGGCGGCACGGAGGACATTGTATATGTGAGCATAGGACATAGAAAGAAACTACAAATATTGCCTCATGTTTGCTTGCCTTTGCTGACATATTAAGTTGCAATTTGCATTCATGTCTGTCCAGACTCCCATAATATGTTTGGGGAAGACTTTAAATCAATTTAATTGATGGGTAACTCAGATTAGTGTCGGCAATTCACCCATCCCAGAAAATGTGAAATGTCGTCACAGTCTCTCCTTGTTTTCCTGAGTTATAGCACTGAATAATGGCTATAACGGCTGGATATAAAGTTTGGCATCTCATGTATATTTTACATATTACATATTCATTTTATGAAATTGCCATTTTTGGCATATAATTCTCATATTACCTCTCCTGTAATGTGCACACTTCCATTACACTTTCATCAGTTCAAATGTTTTGAAATAATTTTTTTAGTAATTTATATGAAAATTTGCCATAATTATAGAGCAACGTTTTGAGTTATGGTCAAATTTTTGGTGCTATGTGTGGTAATATTGGCCTTTGACTAGCAAAATGCAATCACTTCATCCTTGAGTCCAAGTGAATTTTAGTGCCATATTAGAAGAAAGTCCCACAAGGCATTAAAGTGATGCGACGATCAGGAGAATGGGACCAGCTGACAGAAGGAAAAATCAAAAACATAATTTCTCTGGCCACAGCTGTTGCCATCACAATAATATATACCAGCTAGCATCAACATCTGACCACCCCGCCATAGATCATAGCTCTTTAGACAGACTTTCTCTCTGATAATTGTAGCCGTGTAGTCTAAAGGTGCCTCTGAGTGTGTCACAGTGTAACCTTGCAGCTCCTGCCAGTAACTCAGGGCATGCCAGAGTAGGTCTATTTATTTTTTGCATTTGTTCCAGCCTGCTGGCGACTGATGCAATAGACTGTAGATGATTTACTTCTGTTGATTATTGAGTCACAGAGGAAGAAAAAAAAGGCCTTGCCCAGAAAGATATGCCGGAGTTTTAATTAAGTTAGGACAAAAACTGGCCTTTCCTCACTCAATTCAAAAGAATGACTTCATTGTGAATTATAGTAATGAAATATGATGAGTGCAGCTTGGGAGCGTTGATTCTACTGTGTGTGTGTGTGTGTTGGGGGGTGTATGGCTGAAGAATGATTATGTTTCTGTGTGTAAGTCTGCACAGAAAGTTTTTGTTGTTACAAATGCTACACAATGCATACTGAAACTTCAAAGACAATAAATCAAGCATAATTGATTGCACTACTGTCTTAGAAGGCTTTTGTGAGCATCAATCACATTTACATTGTATTACAGGGACTGCTGCAAATTTCTACCACGCAGAGCAGACAGAGATGAACTCATCACAACAAGTGAAATTATATTGCTGTGTTTGGGACTGTTAAGGTAAACAACATAAGGACTGTTCATCAATTTCAGATTTAAGAAAATGTGAGGAATAAAATGAAAATCATTAGATTGGGCAGATATGTTGCAATAGTGTCAGTCAGTGTTAGTGTTCTTATGTGCTACAAAAAAAGGAAATAAAATAGCGCTATTACATAAACATTACAAGTCTTACACCATACTGTGAGAAATGAAAACACATTTAATTCGCATGGTCACAGTGGATTTGTTCTGCAACCTGTGGCTGTTAAACTAAATATACTTTTCTGTATTTCCTGTGCTTACATGGGGTTTGTTGGAGTTTGTGTTGTGGTTCCATCTTGTTGGTGATGACTTAAATTCTAAGCTAACGTTAGTTATTCTATTCTGGCATATTTGCTTCATAAAACTCTAATATTTTGGAGTGAAATTATTAAACTGTTTCTCCATGTTCACAAAACTTGTAACATAAACAGTTACACAGTGTCACCATCACTGGTGGATGTGGATGTTGATGGTTTGTGGGGACATATGCGCACTAGTTAATGCTTGCACTACTGCACCCTTTGAAATTAACAAGCATATATATGAAGATTTCTCAAGTTTTTTGCATTTGGGACACGTGTGAATTGTTTGGTGATTTCAAAATCACATATGTTGGTCAATATTTATTTTTTCTGTCAGATACATTTGTTAGGTGTAGTTATTTTTGTGTCCTCACTAATATAACAATGCACTTTAAATAGACACCTTTTTTGATAGCAAGAGGTCATTAATTACTTTGTTACACTCTGCACCACTGCTTGGATGAGCTGATTGTTGTGTTTGTGGCATACAGGTGTGCTGCAAAAAGGGAGGTTGCAGAGTTCCCCCCTACTGGCTGTTATAAATGCAGATATGGATATATGGGCAAAAAGGTAATACGGCCCAGTATTATTGGCCCGCCAGGATATTGTTTAACGTCTTTTTAAGTTTTATGGATTTGAGTTAGGTTAAGTGCTTTAACCTGTTAACATCTACCAGGCAACTGCTGACCTCTGAGGTTAATGATCCTATAATTACAGTGTGTTTGCTATTTACTAAATAGAAAAAATAAAAACTTTAAGATCAAAAGGAACATTTAAAACATCATTTGAAAAGTAACATCTTCCAGTTTCTGAAAATGTACCTATTTAGTGTGTGGCATAAAGCAAACCCTACACGGGGTCCCACTGACCTGTTGGATATTAACAGGTTAAATTTTTATCTCTATATGGTCACTCACCTTCACATGGCTCTGCTCAGGTAAGCAGATGTGTTCAATGGGTTACATCATAAGCATACTTTAGATGCCACCTGGTGTGTAATAAGCGTATTTAAATATTAATGTGAGCACTGGCAGGACCTTATAATAAATGATATATATTAAAAATCGAGAGAGAACTCCAGATCAGGCAAGACATTAAAGCTCTCATCAATATTAACAACAGAAGAATTAGTGTTGAGGACAGACAGGAGGGTAAGTTGCAGAGAGAATCATCTGCAACAAAGCAGTATGATGCTGGGGAGCTGTGGTGTCACAGAACATTATTAGGTAAAGGTATAAAAGGCCAGTCAGCATTAGAAATGCACATCAAAGTGAATATGTTTTTACCTGATGAAAACCCTGATCCAGAGGAAGTCTGACAGAAAAAAAAACTCAGATGTTTTCACCCATTCAGGGTCATCCACCACCCAAATACCTCTATTACCAATCTCTCACCTCTAAGTCAACGCCTTCTGAGCTCATCATGGCTCCTGTCATCTTTCCTCCTTCCTTTCAAAAAGGGTTTTTTAAAAATATCTAACCTGCACATAACCTCAAATCAAATCCACACAGTACACAAGTTTAAATACCAAAGCCAACTTCAATTTCTTCAGTGAAGTCAAGAGTTTCAGTGCTTCAGTGCTGCAGTAATCTGTATTTTACATAAACAACTGATTCAGTGTCAATACGACATGAAACACACATGAAAGACTAGAGTTCCTCTCAGCTATATGAACCATTTTACTTTTTTCACCTCATTGTTTTGAATGGGATGATTTGGTTCACTCTCACTGCTCTCATTAACCTAATTTCCTTCCACAACAGGGAGCTGTTTAAAAAAGGTTAAAAAAAATAGAGAAAGAGAGAGAAAAAAGTAGAAAAAAAAACACAATCTGCACGGGCAGTTTGTCACTAGATGATGAACATAATGGAACATTTAACTACTCATGAGCCAGATATTTCTCCAGGATGTGGGCGTCATAGACAAACTCTGTATTTTTTTTTTTGCTAACGCTTTCACTTAATCAGCAGTGTCACTGAGGTGATTTTATGTCAGTATTGTGTTTACAGCTTGTTGCGTGATGAGCGCAAGATTGGCTGGGCTGAAAGACTGTTTACTATGATTCGTTATTAAGTTATTAGGAGCATCTGAAAATGCTCACCCAACCGTCTAACACAGTGGCACCAAACCTTTTTCATTTTTATGTGCTCCCACAGGCCTGTCAGATGGGCCCTCCATTAACACCAACTCTCATGTTCTTTTGAACTAAAATAGACCCTATTTAACACTTTCCTGTACAAAAGCAGACCTTGTTAAAACACCTATCTCCTTGAATTGTTTAGGCCGCATTGAGCTGAGCTATTTATTTGTTAGCGTAGGTTTAAAAATGTCCATTAAATTACTTCTAGCCACCTTCTAAACTGCTATTTAACCATTTCTGGACCACATTCAGCTTATCTATTTTAATCATTTATGTATATCTTCAGGGTGTCTGTTTCTGCTAGTTATCCATTACCCCTAATTAACCTTTCAGCTGAAAGTTCACTGAAAATTTCCTTTTTTCTGTTCTTCTTTTTTTCCAGTTGAGCTAATCTTTTCACATTCCCTCTGGCATATGCAAAAGGAGCTCCTGTGTTGGTTCTTGGACCCCTTGATTGGGATTTACTGATCCCCAGCCAGCTAAACAACAAACAGCAAGTCCACAACTGACCCATTAAGCTGCTGCATGACCTTTTCAAATGCCCAGAGTCATCAGTTGCCTTACAGAGAAACAGTCAGTCACAATAAAACAATCCCTTAGCTGATCCAGTCTCTCTACATTATGTTTTTTTCACAAATCACAAATAGTTCATTTTCCTTAACCGTGTATAGTTTGGCTGAAAATGTTTCTTTCTTTTAAAGACATACAAGTGGAAAGAATGAACTTCACTCTCCCTCTCTCAAATGAACTGCCCATTCTTCGGACATCCTCTCCTTTCAGTCCCGTTTCTCTTTTTCCTTCGCTTTTTTACTCTGGGCATTTTTCTTTGCTCCAAGAATCACCAAAGGCCGCTTTGTGAGTGTTTAATGATGCATGCAAATGCAAATAAAACCACAGATATCGCAGAATATTGCTCCTGAACCCTGAGGGAACAAATAGCAAGGGGCAAACACTATCTTCCTGCTTCTAGAGAGAATCATTTTTAACCCCTTTCCCCAGGTTGGAAAAATACATAAATAAAATCAGTTCAGTAGCAGAAAGCAATTATGCCTTCCTCTCCAGCTCGTGTGTACAACAAACTCTTTCATTGATCTGGTGATAATTACCTCAGTCACATCATAAAGCACCTGGAACAGATTGGTGGCTCAAATTATCGATTACCCCTGGGCTACCCTTCATCGTTCATTGTATTGCTGCTATACATTACTTGATGAGATCTGCTTTGCCGTGCTTTCCACTGTATTTCTCGTTGGCGCTCTGCGGGGATACATTGACAGAGGGTTTGGTGGTCAAGAGCAGTCTTTCAAAGTCATTTGTCATCCTTTCTTAGTCTTTAGCCTGCAAACCAAGGTTAATCTATAGTATACTTACCAGTGGCTAGCGCACGCACCTCGTCCAAAGCACCGGAAAACACATTTAATCTCCAACATTTTTAGTCCAAAAATGACCTCTCATTCCTGCTTGTAACTTGAGGCGTGCCCTGGCAAGTGCCAGCTGTGTCTAAAGCTTCAGTGCGCACCTTCCTTGAGGCATGTCCATGCGTGACCCTGAAACCTCTGCCCACTAGCAACACAGAGTAGCTAAGTTCCGAGCCACAGTCATAGCAATGGTACGACCTCTTCTGAGTCAAGTACAGTTGTTGGCAATAAAATAATGAGATGGGAATTTTGGCACCAGCTTTTCGTCTTTGAGTATTTCATGAAGCTTACTCGAAGGTGTCACAGTTATTTTACAAGCCCCATGTTTTTTCATAAGGCTCAGCTTGTTTCCAGTGAAAGGAGAACAACAAGAAGGCACACAGGAGATGCTTTGCTTTGTTACCGAGTCTGTCTTAGCTTTGTTGCTGTCTGGTTATCAAAAGAACAGTGGCTCCTGGCATTTCCCCGGATTCCTCTTCCTTCAAACATGATGAAAATACATCAGAATTTGAACTATAAATGGCAAGCCATATGGAGTGAAGTCTGAGGTTGTAAATGCTTACAAACTTTTCTAACCAGGTTTGCTTTGAGAATTGCTGACCTGCGATTAACTAATTTAATATAAAAATAGATCATTTACTGTAATAGACAATTACATATATTACATACAAATGGATTAATCAGTAGGTCAACCATAGACAGCAACCTTTAATTTTTAAGCCCATGCTGCATTTTTTTGGAAAAAAAGGTCAATAATAGAACCACTTCCCATGATATGTAATTACTGCATTTTGTAAATGTGTCTGTGTTTTGCTGAGAACCATTTAAACACAAATTTCTGGTTAAAAAGCACGATCGCTGTGATGTAATCTCCTGTGTACAGTAACAAGCTTATGCGATGAATAGTTTATAATAAATAGCTGCCTATCTGTTTGTGCATTAATGCTACCCTAACAAGTGCCTTAATTAGAGGACTGAAAGACACCAAATGATTTTCAGTGTGAGAGCATTATCCTTGATTCTTTTTAAATCACAAAAGTCGCATTGACAACTCCAGAGTGATTTAGTAGTGAATACAAAGCCGCATGATTAGCTGCCACAGCAAGCACAGCACCTCTGTGGAAACAGCACAGAAGCCTGAATGAAGTAGGATTATATAGGTTCCATCAAGACCATGTGTTTGTTTTCATTATTACTGCAAGAAATAAGCTATTATTTGAAACAACAAATAAGCAACATCAGGCAGCAAATCCTGCCTTTTAGCCATGCAAGCACATAACAGTGTTGCTGATGAATCTAATGTTCTCTGTTTATCGTCATCAACTCTGTTTCTCATTAAAATCCAAAGCTACTCATATCTGATAATTCCAGGAAGTTATTATCAGAGAGCAGGAATTAATCCCGCCTGCAGGAAAGGTTGTTGAAGGTGGGACGCTCACCTTAGCCATCTGCAGTGAACCAAACTGGTTCTGGGCAGGTGTTCAACATGGCCAGGTGGAAAGCAGCTGACACAGACATAGCTCCCCAGTGCTATTTGTCACTGTAAATAACATTTGTTTCTTCAATATTAGAATTGGACAGGAGCGAGCATCCAGCCAGTCTTCCTCATTCTCCTCTAATTTAGCCAATTAAAAAGAAAGGTCATGTGTGGAAACAGATGGCTAAACTTTAACTGTGTGCTGAGGCGGGAGGCGGAAAGAGACAATTGGCATTTTACCTGTGCAATTCAAGCTCTCAGGATGTATAGGAGGCAGACAGTAAACGGCTAAACGACTCTCAGTTTTATTTCCTGGGCATACTAAAGTATGTAATCACGCAAAGATTTCATGATTGGACTGCAAAGACTCCATCCCATTAGAGGCACTCTGGTTTAAGACTAGTACATCTTGTAGGTGTTAAATTAAAACACACAAAAGGTTAATAAGACTTTTCGTTTTAGACATTTTGATCCCTCTGTGTATGTTTCCAACCTTCTATATATTACATCAATAAAGCGAGGCAGCTTAAATTACTGATATTTGGCTGCTCTCCTCAAAAAGATGCTGTGTCAGAAGTAGTTTCAAACGCTATTAAAGACAGTGTTTTCTTTAATCATCCTCTGGAGTGGAAGCCACTGTAGGCTGCACAATGAAAACTATAAAACCAACTGAGATTGCATCTGGGAGAAGAAAGGGAACATTTTCTGTGCTCAGGGACAGGACAATTAAAGTAAAATAAAGTCTGGTAAAGTTAAAAGAGCCTAGCGAACCTCCCAAAAGTAACATAGGAAGCTTGTGTAGGCTGTAAGGTGGGGAGGAACAACAAACACAATGTTGTCACACTTCCACTCCCTGTGGAGGCGAGCTAAAAGGAGTAGAGACATGGATCTGGAAACAGTACACTGCCTCCAGCTTTTGCTACTTTCTATCGCAATGTTTGTGAAATTCTTGCTGATGAGGTGATTATACAAGAACACGGGCTTCTTTTAGTCTGACTAGTGACAACATTTCAATCTGATGTTTAAAGACCATGAATAGAAGATAGGGCAGCAGGCCTGGTATGATTTTTGTTTAGTACTGGGATTTGTTTGGGTTCACTGGAAAATCTGTGCGCACTTATAGTTCAACATCTGAGCCCATTGTAGAGACACAGACACACAAACAGTATATGCTCAAGGGATTTTGTGGTGGGGAGAGGTTTTGAGCCAACATCCTCTGTCCATGTTTGTTAAGGTTCAATGGCCCTTTTGAAGTGAACAGAGAGTGCACAGCGTATGCACTGTGACCAGCAATTTTGTTTCACCATGCTCATCATTTTACCTAATAACTCTGCTCCTGCCGATGGAGATAAAAGGTACCATCTCCATACTTCATATCCTACTTCTATTCACACTGTTAAGATCCCAGGAAAGCGTTTTTCTGTTACCTCGTGAAGCTGTTCTGATGTGTCTTTGGGGAACATTAACTTTTCCAGTTTATGGAACATCTGACAACACTCGCTGGCAGTGCCAGGAATGCTTTTAATACAAGGTGCCACTTGGGTGCTTATGCACTGAGTAGGATCACATAATCTGCTACTAGACTTGAGGCTGTGTGTATATATGTACAGTATGAATGTGGATGTGTGTTGACACTGATCTCTGCAAACAAGCTACAGCTTGCCACGAGTGTGAGCTAACATGCATCTCTTCACTCACCGAAAATGAATACACAAACCATAAAGCTATACAAACTGTCAAAACCTGCAGTCAGTAAAGCTCCACAAATACCCCGGCCCAAAAGAGAGCGATAACCTGGTAGCTGTGTCCCCAGAATCAACAGATGGTGTATAGATGAATAGATGAGCAGCCAACGGTCCTTTTAGTGCTACAGACTGTAACAAGTTAGGGAAATTTATCTCCAACAAAGGATGCTTGATAAACAAACATCTGTTTTGTTCTGTGAGTTACATTTCATTTAACGCTTTATAAATAAAGTCACGGTTTTGAAAGTTTGTCTTGTAATGCGAGTCTTGTGAAACTGTAAGATGGCTTTTGGCACGCTGGTGGATATTAGCCATTTTCACAGAGAATTCAAAGTATTAATAATTAATCCAGAAATGTCTCTTTTGACTGGGGTCACATTCAAAAACAACATTAAGTACATGGCATTCTTAAAAACACAGGTTTTTGTGTACATTATACATAAGGCTGTGTGTATAACAGTATTATTACTTACTGGGGAAATTCAGGAGTGGGAGCATTTCCTTTTTGTAAAAATATAAATGCTTGCCTGCTCCTCGTTCAGCCTCTCTTCATCATCTTCACACATAGATATCACAGGTATCTTCCAGCCCTGTGAGCCACAGTGATAAGAGCTTCTACAAAATACACCCTCTGGCTTAGAATGCTGTCCCTCATTTATCCCTTATCTTCATCATCGATAAAAATGTTTGGAGT
This sequence comes from Oreochromis niloticus, assembly GCF_001858045.2. Taxonomy (NCBI): domain Eukaryota; kingdom Metazoa; phylum Chordata; class Actinopteri; order Cichliformes; family Cichlidae; genus Oreochromis; species Oreochromis niloticus. The sequence goes on along the minus strand of NC_031966.2, from coordinate 29,388,135 downwards.
AGCACTTCTTGCAAATGAGTTGCATGAAAATGCACCACTTTAAGTTTTATGCACATGACATATAATTTAATTTTACTTTATTTATGAACCTTAATAAGGCTGGTAAGACACAATACGGTACATGAATTTTAAAAGCTAGTCTATGTACTGCATCTTTCCACATGTTCTGTACTCATGTTTTCCTGATAACGTAGTTTAATTCAATCCAGTTCAATTCAATTTATATACCAATATATATTTCAATTTATAACAACTGTTAACTCAAGGCCATTTATATTTTAGGCATCAGACCCAGTAATACTACAATACCCCCAAGAACAAGGACTTTGTGATGGTGGGAAGGCTTTGTGTGAAAACTACTGAAAAATATTTGTGTGACTAGTAAATGGACTAGATTTTATATAGCGCTTTTCTACTGCACTTTAGCACTCTATGTGCTTTTTACAATATGCCTCATTCACCCATTCATACAAGCACTTTTTTCTACGCCTAAGTGCTTGCTATCTAACATTCATACTCTGATGTACGCATGAGAGAGGAACCTGGGTTTCACTATCTTGCCCAAGGATACTTTGGCATGCTCACTAGAGCAGCCAAGGCTCAAACCACCAACCTTCTACTTAGATGACCTGCTCTCTCAGTCACACTAGAGCCATTCCAGAGCAACCTCCTTACAACTGGGAAAATTCGGTTGCTGCCTGTTATTGTATTGATTTTTTATTTTTATTTATTTTTGCATTTGGTAACTGATTGATGCCAACTGGCATCCAGCTACTTTTGATCACAAGGCGATTGCACAGGCTGCTTGGTCGGAGGCAACGTGTCTTCAAACAATCAGGGTGTAATCGCTCTCAGACAGAGTGGCAAAGATTTGCAAATAACTGCTGTCTAATTCATAAGTGATTACCAACGTGTTCAATCAATCTGAGTCGCTCTGTGATGATGTGCGTAACTCATTTGCGACATGTGTCTTTGTAAAAGGGGACTTGACTCAGCTGGTAGGCACCTTGTTACATTCCTATATAAAAGCAAGGTTACCAGGCGCCTACATTGTGGTTAAATTGCCATTCTGCAGCAGTGTCACTATTTGTGAAGGAATTTTGATTTCAAGACTGTAATTCTGGCTGGACTCTAAATAGTAGTTAATCTGAATTTCTGTTTCTGAGAGTTTCTGTCTATGAAGAGAGCAACAGATTTGAGCCTCTCACCAATTTATCACATTTACTGTAATTACTATGTCATCACAAACCGATTACCTGTAATTGCCAACCTGACCCTATTCAATTACAAACTGATAGCAGACTGACTTCATCTTATTGTCTTGTTATTGCTGTCATCATGCATTGAAGTTGCTTTGAAGATGCCAACTGAGTGCGATTGGTCCAACTTTTGAAACGACCATTTCTAAAGGAATAATTTAGTTTGTGCACCAATCTCCAACCACTGTTTTCCCCAGTGTGACTGTGGCACGATGGCGCATTGGCAGAATCTCAGCAAATCTTTAAGTTGCTTTAATATTGATTGCTGGGTGTGAGAAAAAAAGGGGACTTGGATCCCAATAATGGAGCCAGCAGGCGATGTGTCTCTGTCACCATGAAGTGTGCACACTTGGTGATGTTGATTATTATGGTACAGTCTGATATGTAAATTAAGGAGCATCCTATTGATGGCCATGAATTCAAAACAGGCCAGCTGTAAAGGGTGCACTGGGAGAGTTTTTAAATTCTTATTCAAATATTTAGTTAAACCCACATAGTAGCAGCTCAGAATTACAGCACGTTATGTCTAAATTATTCTGCCATAAATCCATTTATTGTGACCATGAAGTTCTCTCAGTTTTACGCTCCTTGTGTTGGTTCTCTGACCTCCACATAAACAGGACGATTGAGTCTTATTAGCCTCTTCATATAAAATAATCAATCAGCTGTTTTCTCACTAAAGCTGTTACGTGTTCGGCACAAAAGGGCAAAGAGATAAAACAAAAAGCGGCCGGTACTAAAAGTCAAGCGTGTGGCCAGCTGAAGTCATGAATAATTTTTTCACAAGTTATTGAGCAATGCATGAAAGTTTGCACATAAAACTGTTTGCATGCATACATACTCACACATTATTTTTGGCAGATTTATAAAGCCATGCATATGCAGGGTTTGTGTTTATAAATCTTATTCAGGGTGAAGTTTTATGCAGAGCCGTGTTTTCACTCCCATCCATGAATGGACAGAGTCTTCCCTATGAAGTCATTTGCATATTAAATTCCGCTATTATTTGACAGTTTAGACAACAGCAGAAGCAATATTTCCACAAACCAAGATACTCGCTGGAGAATTGGAGAAAAGGAAATATGTATTTGGTGGTCTCAGTTTTGGGGAGGGGGAAGAACAAAAGCAATCAACTCTGAAAGTCAGAGGAAAAGACCTTGACAGGGGTAAATAAAAAACTACAAACAAGAGGCAAAAAAGCTGGAAATCCGAGCATGGCAGTACCTATTTATACCACACACACAAGTGCTAACAATAATACAGAAACATTAATAAGAAGCCAACAAATATTTGTGGCTCATATTACTACATTTATGTAAAAAACTTTCTGTTTTATGTCATTGTTTTCATGGCCTCTTCATCTTATTATGATTGATGTGCTCTGAAAATAATTTACCACACATTCTTTCATAACAAATGTCTGATTATAGGCTACAGATGTTGTCTTGTATGTGACATTATTTATGAACCTATCCCCAAAACTTTGAGGTCAATAAATTGCAGGAACTTAAATATAACTCAAATGGGATGGTAATGTGTTCTGGATGTATATGTATGAATAAGGAGCTATAGATAAGTCTTACGCATGAGTAGCCAATATGCTAATCATTTTCTGGGCTGTTTTTTTTCTTTAGACCATAATAAACACTGACATAGCCTCTGTGATGTCACCCATTACTTTTGCATTTGGAAGCCTCGATGTTAGTGTTTTGGTCACCACCATGTTAGTTACCATATATGAATGACAGACTGCAGTGCTAAGTTATCAGCTAAGGGTAGAGTGCTTAGTTAGTGGGGTGCACATTTCTAATAATTAGTGATAAGTAACAGACTTATGATTGTGATGTTCTTGCCACAGATACAGACACCATACAACATTTTATTGCGTAGAAAATATACAGAAAGGCACCAAAAACATGATGGAGAACAGAGGTGCGGCCTAGCAGACTATATTGCTACAACTTCCTGTGTTTTTTTTAATACTAGTCTGTCTTCTTAATCCTCTAAAGTCAGTCAAGTTATTATTGTTGTTAAACTTCAGTCACTGGAAATTGTTTCCTCATCTTGGAGGCAAGCTCAAGTGGCCACCAGAGGAACTGTGTATTTTGGTACCTCTTTGTTACAGCTTCAAACACACTGGCCCAGAGACCAGTTGACAACCCATGACTGCAAAAATATGTATCCCCTAACCAGTTGGCGATTGGTTGATGGAGGGTCCTTGCTGTTGGGAGGTGAAATCAGTTGCAAATACAACGCTAGACCAAAAACATGTTTGCGATTTGCTTTGGGTGCTAGCGCATTGTCCAGTTGCCTGTAGTTTGCATGGAAAAACTTTAAACTTGACCTGTAAACACTTGCAAACTACTCACTGAGCAGTAGGGAAACGCTACAAAATTAAGTGCAAATTGAAAATGGAGCATGTTTGCCTTCAAAGTAAAGTTGGGCCTTACCCCTGCAACATACTTTGATGGTAAGCTGTCAGACATCTAACAACCAAAGCGATCACAAAGAGGATTTGAGTGCAACACCAGATTCTTCTTCGCAATTAATTTCACCAAGCAACTGCCAGGAACCACCTGCCAGCCAGTTATGTATGTATGTACTTTTCCCTAGCAACCTGTAGAGTTCCCTAGCAACCTGCAGAGTCGCTGACCGGTCATGTGGTCTACATGACCAGCAGTTTGGCAAGTGGCTTCAAGGTGGTCGCTGAGCAATTTCTAGACTTTACTAATATTTACTGAAGACCAATTAACAATGGATTATTAAGAACAATACAGACATCATGCCGTACTTGGATATATGACACAGACCCAGTGTTTTAAGCAGGAAAATTTATAGTTGAAGAATAATAATTTCAGAGCAATTTAATGGACAAACTAAGTACTGGGGAAACTTTCAAATGTAATTTACTGGCATGTCGTCAGTGACATTTTGTTTCATTTATCAGCAGTCATATGCACAGAGAGATATATCGGTGAAATGTGGCTAATTTAATCTTGTACGTTTATTATATTAGTAGAATGAGGAAATTCTTCCCCACAGTTAACAGTTCTAGTCAGGCCTAATTAATCATTTATCCATAAAATGAGCCTATTCATAGAGTTATACGTATAGTCTGACAGAGAACAGGACCCTTTGTCACTCCATTAAATGCTGTTTTTCCTGGTTTCAAAATCAAAAGAGCTGTAAACTGTCTGTGTCTGTAGTTTGAGCTGAATCACTCTGAATCTTAATTAAAAGAGGAATGAAACACTGGGTCCTTCGGCTATAAAAAAAAATGACATCCATAGATAATGTGTGGGCATTACTCTTACATTTAGAGAAAGTAATTTGGGAGAGTAGTTTATTAGCCCTCTGCCCTTTCAGCCAGATATGACCTTGCAAGTCCCGTACCAGAGGACCAGCTGCAATCCATGATTCATTTACAACTTCTGGGCCTCCAGAAGCACTCGAAGCACATGCACTGTTGATTAAATGCTTTGTGGGAGAATTCATATTTAAAGCATACGCCACATGAAAATTAATGATAACCAGCCAAGCAGCAGAATACTGTACAGAAAAGCCATGATGGGCAATTTATGAGAGATTCACTCTAATTTACAATTTATTCTGTAATCATCACAATGTTTCTTCCATATACAGCATAATGTAATGCACATTTGTGAGTGGGTGGAATTATAAGGAATGTGAGTAGGTTACTCACAAAATGATATAAATGTCATTACAGTGCATTCAAGCAGGAAATCTAGCACAGGGAACCAGAGATTAGCCGCTGGGTGGGAACGCTCCACATATGCCCATAAGAGGCTAACAGAGTCAGAGAGTGAATGAATGGATGATTGAGCAAACTCTACTGAAGTTTTTGTATAGTCCTAAATCAAGTATGGAATTTAGCTAAGGGTCTGCACATCTTTGAACTAGGCCACAGAGGATTTCAAAGGAATCTTTAATGCTCTGCTTACTACCACAGTCAAGCGAAAAAAAAGGAAAGAAGAAAAAAAATTGCTTGTAAATTTATTGCTGGGAAAAAATGCTGTAATTTCTATTTATTTACCCTCTATTCTTAATGCCCGTCATGGCCTCTCTAACAACTGTTGTGGAAAAAAATCTTCCATTTCCCTTGTTGCTTGTGCTGTGCAGGAACACTGTGCATCTTGGACTTAACCTTGCTGGCAGCTTGTTGATAGAAGCCATCAATCACACTGGGGTTCAGGGGTTATAGACCAGGACTGTGCTTCATGGCTGCTCTCCCAAATCTAACACCCATCCCCACATCTGTCCCAGACCTTCTAAAAGTTTCATTTTGAATCTAGCTGGCTGATTGCTTTGTTTATTAAAATGCAAAACGCCACCACCATAAGAGTTCCCTTAAAAGGTTACTGCAATTATCCCTTTTTTGGGTAGGTTTGTTTTTATTGCAGTGAAAGCTTGCACAGAACTACATGTTCCTCAGATGATAAAACATTTTGTTTAGCCTCTAATGGATTATAACTGACAAGTAATGTCAACTAATGAGTTTGACATTTTTTAATTTTCACAAATTCTGGATTTATCTGTTATGAAATTTTGTGCAGATACGTCCCTGGTTTGAAAATGGTTTGAATTTGCATCTTTGATTAAAAAGAAAGAAAAAGAATTAAACCGCTTGCAACATAAAGAACAATTTACTTTACCGACAAACCTGTCCTCTAACTTGAAATGTCTTTACCCCACGTTTCTACTTGGGGTCAAGCTGATCAAGCAGTCTACTGGCATCCAATATTAATTTTGCATTAACTTCATAAGCAGTTGTGCCACATACAAACTGAAGATTATATTCAGTCTGAGTACACCTCAGGGGCTGGTGTGCACTGACTGTAAAAAAACAACATGTAAGCATCAGCGGTCGCCTGTCAATCCATACTGGATCCTTTCAGCTGAGTAATATCACCTAAAATCAATATCACAGTTGTTACATATACCTAGGTAATGATTGAAACATGCAGTTTATTAGACTCAACAGTGCAGAAGATTGCCTGCCCTAACAGAGTAGTGGCCTTCTTTACTTCTGTAACTGATATTTGCAACTTGGTAATATTTCTTTAACACAGAATTTAAGCACTTTAACACATAAACAGGTTCTGCATACCAACTTACATGGCCAGTAAGGTTTCATATATCTATAATACCAGTATGATATTCTAGGGTTTACAATAGCACTACAGTAACAACCACTAAACCTCAGTCTGAGAAACAACCTGCCTCAGTGTCAGAAGTGATGCTGGAAAGCACAGAGGAGACTCCTCTAGACCTTCAGGGTGTAGTTATAGCTTCAGGGTTATTATCTGTCACTAAGCTCTGCTGGTAAACAAGACTTGGGAGCTCTGCCTGCTTCTTGAGAAGCTGTAGCAGTTATTCTCTGTAAAATGGTAGCCCATAACCAACATTTACTGTTACATTCACAGCTTGCCGCAAACTTGACTCCACTCCAATGGCCAACGCACCTGCCTGTCCTAAATGAGAGCTGCAATGTCTCTCACTCCTGCACACTTTTAACACACTACACCAAATGCTTTAAATATTAACACTCCAGTTTAAAAGAAAAGTTTTAAATTTAACTTTTGCTTTCATGTGTAAACTTGAGACTTGAACTCACACTGTCAATATTTCTTTTTCTGTAACTTATTCTTATTTCAGCTGCACACAACCCCGTCTGTATTCCTCCATCAGTTACAAAGCTTAAAAATACTGCATGAAACAATTCTCAGTTAATAAGATGAACTCTCACATCAAGCTAAACGTCTGTTTAGCCTTGTCTTTATCATGAAAATGCTCAAAAAATGCCTGCAATCATTAATCTGCTGATGTGTAAAAGTAAAAATGGCAGCTACATCAGCTTACAGCAAATGTAACAAATCAAATGTAGAATGGTATAATAGTTTGACGGGGTAATAAAAACATTTATTTCAGATTTTTAACACTTACTAATAATCTGAAGCCTATTACACTAAAAAATATCCTCAAAAATGCCTGTTATGCCATCATTTAGCAACTTATAAATATATCTGTGTCTTTGTACAAATGTATTTCATTAGTCCTTCCAATATAATTCAGGGTCTGCATTAACCAACCAAAAGCATTGCTCATTAGCTGCAGGCTCACATTATTAGCATGCTGCACAGATCTAATAACAAAAATCACACATTTTTTCTGTGAGTAATAGCTTTATAATCTTGCCCTTTTCAGGCATAAGTCACATGGTTTACTATGTTACAGGTCTCTGTGATCAAATTATTCATCCAGCATATAGCTACTTAATAGGCATACACTAAGGCTTACACGATTTGCATTAAAAAGGACAGCTTAATGCCGATACATATGAGAAATTCTAAGGTGGATGCTAAACTCGGACATAACATTACCATGGACTTTTGCAGTGGTGGTATATATCTCTCTGTATAAGCAGACATTATGAGATATGTGTATAAATCCATGCTTGTCCCCTGAACTCATAGAACAATCTTAGAACATCAAAGGGAGATTCATCGGTTTTTCATTTAGACCTCCTTTTCAGTCTAATTGTAGCAAAATACTCTAATGTGGGGTCCATTTGCAATTCACAGTCAGAAGCTCATGCATAGCATATGTAGGGATAAAGACACTGGCATGTGAATATTTAATTGATCTAAAGGAGATAAATATTTCTGTTGTTATTAAATTGTGAAGCTCAGAAGCCTTTAGATAATAAATGCCAGCTTCACAATTCAAATGAGACGAATATGTCTGAATGTTTAACTTTTAATAGTATAGTCACAGTTATATAACACTTTCCTAGACTTGCTGACTACCCAAAGTGCTTTTGACCACAAGTTACACTTTAACCATAATCATACAGCACTTTATTCTATACGCTTAAAGCACTTCGCCTCACATCCATGGCTAATTTAGAATCTGACATGCATGTTTTTAGACTGTGGCAGAAAGCCAAATTACCCAGAGGAAACCCACACAGGCACAGGGTGTCCATGCAGACTCCACGCAGACATGCCCCAGCTGGGATTTAAACTACAAACCTTCTTGCTGTAAGGCAAGCTTAACTACTCTTTGCCATCTTATTAAGAGTTTGCATCTGTGTCAAGGCACCCTCTCTAGTGGCATCTAATGACTTCTGTATGACTGATATGGCCATGCTGGCAATTAACAAGTATGTTTACTTTATTACATTTCATTATAATTCTCACATAAAAATAATAAACAGTTTGAAAAATCAACCAATGGAGTAGTTTTTGTGGTATGAGAGCCTTATTCTAAGGAAAAACAAAAACTAGAGAGACACTTTAGTGAATAAGCTGTCATGCAGCAAGGCATATTGTATTTCTGGTACACTGCAATCACTTACCAGGCTGAAGAAACAAATCCATGGCCTAGTATTTTGGAAAAGTCTTGTTAGTGGTGAATTTACTTTGTGTTCTGTTTAATAAAAGTATTAAACAGCCAATAGTATCATTTAGAAATTGTGCACTGTATGCTGTTGTGATAATCTGTGTATTGAGCAGTTTGAAAAATGTATTATCCACTTTTGCTTTCTCCTTATTTCTCACATTTCTGTGTGTGTATGCACAAGCCCCAGAGAAGCCCAGACAAGCACAATGAATTAGCCAAACAAAACCAATTAAAGAGAGAGAAGTTGCAGATCGGGCCGAAAACCATCCCACCATATAGTTTCAGCTGCTTGCCTATTGACAATATTGACTGGAGCTTTTTCAAACACAAGTGAGTAGCTTCAGCTGATTTCTCACTGCAGTGACAAATAACTTGCTTTCTATAAATTATACTGTAATTTGTACAGTGTCAGTCTAGAGTGGTGCATCTTGCTCTAATAGAATGTAACTGCCTCAAAGCTCTGAAGTATTGAATGCATCTCTAATTCAAACTATTTCAAATGTCTCAAAGCATGCTATTCGAAACAAGAGCAGAGTGACATTCTTTTATGCGTGTTCATGTCTCAGTACAAGAGATTGACACTGAAAGGTTCTTGTTTGCTTGAAATCTTGAGGTTCTTTTGACAATATGAAGCATTGTGATTATCTGTCTCCTTTTCTTTTTTCTGAATTGCATTCAGTTCAATTCAATTCAACTCAGTTTTATTTATACAGTGCCACAACAACAACAGTTATCTCAAGGCGCTTTATATTGTAAGGTAAAGAACCTGATAGAGAAAATCCCAACAATCAGATGACCCCCACCAAGCCATTTGGTGACAGTGGGAAGAAAAAAAACTCCCTTTTAACAGGAAGAAAGCTCCAGCAGGACCAGGCTCATGGAGGGGCAGCCATCTGCCACAACCCGTTGGGGGTGAGAGGAGGAAGACAGGACAAAGACACGCTGTGGAAGAGAATCAGAGATTAATAATAACTAATGATTAAATGAAGAGTGGTTTATAAACACACAGTGAGTGAAAAAAGTCAGTGAAGAAGAGCCCAGCAGCCTAGACGTATTGCAGTGTAACTTTGGGAGGACTCAGATTCACCTGACCCATTTATTGTAACGTTAAATCTTCATTGCTCCAAAAAACAGTTATGCTGTTACAATATTCACCTGTGACCATGTGTTCACTTAGCTCAAATCTTTTTGACTGAAGCTGGATGTCTTCGAGTTTTGGGTTGTATAAATTTGCTGTTGGTGTTTGTCACATGTGCAACCATTTGCAATTACCATATTTCCTTCTCTCTTTCTCAGTTTTTTTTTTTTTTTTAACATTTACTTCCTCTGTCCATGTCTTTAGTGTCCACAGTGGCTTAATGTTACCACTGCCTCAGGCTGAGTGTCCTCTCAACAGCCCATCAAATTGAGTGACAAGTGCTGGCCTAAGCTGCACACCGGAGGGGACAAATAAAGGACTCACAATGCACTTTGTTGCCTCTAGGTGAAAAGTTGCATATTGTAGCCTTAAGGAATTTAATCTTTTTCTTTGGTGATGACGGATTTTCGAATCGTTATGGATGACTATTTCTATCAGGATGTCATGTTGTTTTACAGAAGGATTATGAAACTGCTTGTAAGCGGCAAGGCTCACAAAAGTTAGTACAAGGAAAAATAAAAATCAGTAGTTGAAGAGCACCAACTTGATTTGCAATAAAATGTCTGTGTGACGTTTAATTGTGTAGTTGTGAGCTGAAGGTATGTTATCATTGTTGTTGGGGGTTTTTTGTGGACTTGGTTGGGTGCTCTTCTGTTGTGTAATAACCATAACATCTTCTTTAGATTTTGCATGAGTTACTGATAAATCTCATGGCAGAGGTCACACCCCTGTGGATTTTATGTGTCTGCAGTAAGGCACAGGAGGTGTTTCTCAGTGGGGATGACTTTGCCATCATCAAATGAGATTGAATCACTGCTATTATAGTATGTAGACATTTTATTCATTAAAGCCACTAATCACTGAAGATAATTAAACAGATAATAATGGCACTTTGCAATCTGAAAAGTAAGGGCTTATCTTTTGAAGTAGGAAACATTTTAATGAAATTATCAAGTGGTGCTAGATCGAACTATGAGTTTAGTTTAAGAAACTGCTACTTTGTCCATTTTGATGTGGTTAATAGTATGTTCTTCCTGTGTCAGAGGAAACTACTGTAAAGCTGCTGAGCTGTCCCACCATAACTGTAATCCCCAGATTACCCCTCATATAATGGCTAAAACCACAAGCCTTGATTGGATATCATTAGAATAAATGTTAGTTAATACCTTTTCTTGTTGTGTCACTTAAATTTAATATTATTCCCTTTGTTCATATTTGCTGACTTATAAATGAATGCACTTGGTAAAGCTCAGATGAGAAGATTATATTCCTTATAATCTCTGTGCTATTATTTAATAAAAGCATACCTTGTAAAAATTTAAAATAATTGCCCCAACAAAGTTTAGCAGGTCAAGCTAATTAAAGACTTAGCTGTTTTAGTTATAAACTAATTGTGCTGTGACTGTAACACATGAAATCAGTATATTGATTTCCAGTGAATTCAATATCATTCACTAAACCACAAGTGTCTACAATCCTGTAGCTCTAAACAAACTATTCACCTATTTTCTTAGCATAACTGAGCCCATTTGTAATCGGGGCATTAGCTCTGTTTGCACACACGCGTTTGGATCAGCTCGGTTAAAACTGTCCAGAACTACTACCCGCATGTTAACTCAGCTGATATCTTGTTGTCCTCTGACGATGTTTGAGCGAGGTAATTCATTAGTACTATATGATTAAGTCATTAGCTAACTGAAGAAGAGCTTTGTGTAAATTATATAGCAGGCAGAGCATTTTTATATTAAATGTCTGCCTGTTAAGCAAATTTTGCATAAAAAAAAAATTATGCTGATGAATCTGAAAAGCTGGACTACACTAACACGCTGCTCAGAGGAATCTTCAAAAAGCATCTCAATCGATTTACCAGAATGCAGCTGGCTGAGTTTCAGTTAAAGATATAATGACCGGTACTAAAATCATTACTGTGGGGGCCTCTAGTAAATTTTATGATTGACTTTAAAACCCTAATGCTTGTTTTTAAGGTGCTATAACTTCTTGCACCTTAACATCTCTGTGAAATGCTGGTGAATGATGGACCATCTAGAAGTCCTAGGACATTCTGAAACAGGGTCTGTGGTTATTCTACAAATACAAGTGAAGCTACATTTACTTCTTACTGTATGCTCCAACCTGCTGGAGTAAAAATGTCCAGTGTTCCCGAAACTTTGAAACTGAAACTGCATCCACACAGGATCACCATTAGCATCACAGGGATATAAGAAAAGTGAAATGCTCCCAGAGTGAAAACATCCCTGTTTAGCTCCACATTTCAGTCTTTAAAAAAAAAAAAAAAAAAGTTTTGCTTGTTTGTTTTTTATCATTTGAACTGTCTCTGGCTTGGAGTCGAGCACTTTGCATGGCATGTTGCTGTGCATGTAAGTATATAGTTAAAGGAGTATATAATAATGTATTCATATAATAATATAAGCAAACCTAAGGATTATAATTGTAATTTCTTTTTGTACATATTGACTGATGTTGCCAAATGATTATTTTATTTGTGATGGTTTTGATCCACATGACATTTAAATTTGACCTGCTGTTGTTAATTTTATTAATAGCTTTTACTGTATTTGTATTCTCAAATCATTACTCTAATGATTTATATCTACATAGTATCGTTGCAGCAGCATTTATGGTTGCTCATTTTTTATGCAGCACAAATACACCAATACTGTATAAATAAAGTTTTCTTGCTTGCTATATTTATATGTGTGATGGCCAAACCCGTGGCCACACTTTAAAGTCAGTAACTCTTCATTTCTTCATTTGAACATAGTAACACTCTTTAGTTTCCAATAACTTTATTGATTGGTTTGGATACATTTGTTCTATTTGTAAGCGCGCACATTTAGTTTACTTATGTATTCACACCACTTCATTACTTTGATTTTTGACTAACCTTTGTCTTTTTATTTCTTACCTGCCATCATCCCTGGGAGTTGCTGGACAAAAGATGGTAGCCAGGGTTTGACACCATTAAATACAAAGAGGGATAATTGGACCACACCACCACTTCCTGCTAAAGGGGAGAATATGTGTTTTCTTTACTTTAAAAACAAAGTATTTGTATTTAATTAAATATTTGAGTTTAGGGTTTAATGGGGTTTTGATTTTCTTTATTAGTGTTTAGTTTATTAACAAACTAGGTTGTACTGCATTGTTTTGTGATTTATGATTGTGTTTGTTTGTCACCCCTCATGTGTCACAATGGTCTGATCAGCCATTATATATACCCCTGTGTGTCATTTCATGTTAGGTCAATTATGTTTGTTTGGGCAGTCATTTGGTTTGTTAAGTTTGTAGTCTTTGCCTGAGTTCAGTTTTGTTTCTTTGACCTCTTTTATGAGCTCAACATTTATTACTTTTGTAAATATAATTTTTGGGGGTTAAATAAATGGAGACTATATTTTTCTAATAATTCCTGGGACTCCTCCTGTTTTCAACTCGGTCCATCACAATACGCATCCACCAAGATTCTCTTTTCATATGCATGCAGATGCTGGCTTAAGTGTTTTATGAATGCTTTATAGTATCTTTACATTGCAAAATTGCTACTTTTAGATTAATACATTTATGCTTTACAGACTCTACTATGCAGACTCATAACTCCTAGCATTACCCATGTATAGTGCCCTAAAAGTATTATGTTAAGGTTCTGCAAAGCTATCAAACAGCAACATATCTCTATATAAAATACTATATGAGATTAATTTAGGAAATATGATTCACAGGTGGAAAGACTTCAGTTACCATCAATAAATTAATCAGCGATATAAAGATTACTAACACTTCCTAAAGTGTGGGTAAAATCCATTAGAGTACATAAAAAATATAACATAATAATAAGTAGATGATGACTGGGTGCAATTTTCCTTCTTTTTATGTATCTTTCAGTTGTTTCAGTGTGGCTATAAGACGTTCCAGTACATTAGCAGTAAAATTAAAAAATAAGAGAGCAGTGTGGCTAAATATAAAAATCTTAATGGTTCCATCAGTACAGTATAAACTGCATAAATATGCACTTTCAGTATGGGGACTTAAAACCCTTGTCTGGTTATCATTAAAGATGAATATGGAGCAAGATCTATAAAGTATCTCTGGATACATGCTATAGCCCTGGTGCCATCTTTAATTAAAGGATATCTTTTCATGCCATTTCACAGAGGTATTCATCAGTATACTCTAAGAAAACAAACATTGCTTCAATGAAAGTGTCTGTCTGCTGCATTTCAATGTGCGCAGACCGATATTGCCTTATCATTTCATTTTACCATGGCAACCCCTTTTCTCTGGGGTAGTTTGAGTACATTTGCATTAAAAAAAAAGCCGTGTAAAACTGTTGGACCTTACATCCTCCCACTTAAGCCTTGAAAGTTTCCTCTGATTAACACTTTTTTGTTATGATCAAAGTGAAACTGGACTGACGTGAAGCCGAGTCTAGATAACAACACCCAAATCTCCGTCTCCTTTGCTTTGCACACAACCAGATTGATTTGTTTGTTTTCCACGTTGTTCCTAAAGACAGCGATGTGATAGCAGCTCGCAGTTAACACACAGGGAGAGACTTGAACAGCAAACAAAACCGACATTCACAAATAAGTCTTTTTTTTTCATGTAGATGATACATTCATTCTAATGGCATGTTTAATCACAGTTGTTCTGTTACATAGATCAACAGTTTAAATAAATGCTGTTGCCAGAAATCATTAGTGAATACCGAAGCTTCATCCACAATACATAATTGCAGCTTGTATCAAATTAGAGGGGATGCAAATGTTTACGCAGTGCCAAAAAAGTCCGAAATTTGGATGTGTTTCGTTGGGTTTTGTTTCTCTTTTTTTTTTATTTTGTTTGCAGCACAGATAGGATGTTAAATTATAGAAGCAATAAGCTCTGTACAACTGTGCTGCCTACTTTAGATGTACCTCTGACATATGAAAAATATCTACTACAACTACTTTTTATTAAAAATTGATCTTTGTGTGCATGTAGCCAAAGATAGCTCAGTATATTACCCAAGGTGTTTTCAGCTAAATGAAACAATGTTCTAGTAGAATAACCGTGTGCCTAAAGCATCTCTGCTTTTTCACTGCAGACCCCTGCTGACCTGCAGTGCTCTGCAGAGCCTATTATGACAAAGTGTGGTCTTACTGTCGGTCACTACGCTCAGACCCAAGTGTACGCTGGCAAATCTGTTCACCTCGGGGAAAGTTGCTTGAGGGAAAATTGCCTCAGGGGGGAAGTGCACACAGTTGTTAATGCTGTCTGTCTCCATTATAAGAGATTTAAAGCTGATGTACCTTGTTTACAGCTCTATCAAAAAAAAAAAAAAATCCAGCTGCTGCACTGTCTGTCCTCTGAAAAATATTTACCAAAAGGGTCTAAACAACCTTTGTGTTAATCAAAACTGCCAATATGCTGTGATGATATGTGTGCGCGTTTCAGCAATGACATGCAAATGCTGAGCGGCTGCACTGAAATGGGGCTTTTGTGCCGTTTCCCTTTGAGCAATTAAGTGTCAATTGTTTATTCCTCTCCTTTCGAGAAAAGACATGAACAGATGTGCGGCGGAAGATGAATCGATTCAGACCGAAGGAATTTCTCAGCACATTTCAGTCATATCATGCATACTGGGAGATGACTCATGGGTCATTGAAGCTATCACGGGACTCTTTTGACATTTCGTTTTTCCATAGAAAAGGAGTAACAACACGGTTATTATCCTAACCTTTATTAACTATTCATAGAGTAAGAACACGTCTATCGAGCTGGATGAAAAAAGCAGGACTATCAGCTATAATGTGTGAGTGTGTGCTTCTCCTCCAAATGCAGTGATCGCATGCCCCTGCCAGCCTTCCTCACTCTCATATTGTCTTGGCTTTGAAGGCGAGCTGTCATGCATGTTTGATCACAGGCACACACACACACGCACACACAAAAGACACTCAGAAGTTGCACAGTCTTGGCAGCACTGCAATTTCTACAGCAGTGAATTACATTTCTGCCTTATGAAAATGTTGATCCTATATCCCTTCTCCACTCACATGGAATAGTCGCTAATGACCAAACACACCTCCAGAAAGAGGCCGAGAATAGAAGGGCTCCTCCTCAACATCTGCTCCCTCCGTCTCCAAGAGTTCCCTGGAGATCTGAAGGACTAGATCCCTTCCTCCCTTCACCCATCCTCCCAACTATTTAGTTAAAGGGCACACTGAAGGAGCAGGTTGTCCTGGTAACAAGTGCAGAGAAATTCAAAAATGACACAACCAAACACTTTAGTACCATCTGAGACTGAGCCACTGAAAGAACATCACGGTCATGGTCAGATCTCTCCCAGAGCCTATTGTGTCATCATCTTGATCGTGGAGCCTGGCTCCAAACAGCTTACACTTAATGAGGTATTCTGACAATAACACAGTGAGTTTTGAGCTGTTGAAGGATTTGGAAAAACAATTCTTTTCCCCATGTTTTTAGTTTCACACTTTTAAACACGGTAGTCTGTCACATTGCTTTTTACTCTAATGATAGTTTTATGCCACTGCGGTGAAACACAAAACACGAGACACAGGACTTCTTAATACAGAACTGGGATTAGTGATCATTTTGGGGGCTGACTAAGTCTGGCAGACACTATTGTAGAAGTACTGATGAACAGAAAAAGAAAAAAAAATCTTAGCTGTGCTACATTAAGGCTGAAAAACCCATAACGCTCTCAAAAAGTGATTACTTCGTTAAACCCGAACCATTATTGAGCATCTGTAAATTCTGCTCATACTCTCCAGCATCCGCAAATAAACATCAATATCTCCACAGACATCATTTTAAACCACATATGCATACTGCATATCATCCAGCTGCCTCATCTACTTAATAAACTGCCTGTAACTGTCTTTTTTATTTAAATGTAATTTCAGCTTGATGGAAAACTGCTCAGTGTAGACAAAACAAATCTCTTTAGAGCTTTAATGTGAAGGATTTAAAAAAAAGACTGTATAGAAAAAGTAATCCGTCTAAGCATGTGCTTTGGCTGCATTCACACAAAAATTCCTGCACCTTCCTGCAGGGTTGTGCGGCGGTGCACCCAAACAATCAGAAAACAACGTTTTATTTCTCTAATTCACGGCTTTGTTCTCGCTAACATCGCTCCCTCTCATCGTTCGCCCTCTACCCGACCTCTGCTGCTCTATTTTTCTTGCTTGGGGCCAAGTTTGAATGTTGTGTTTATAAACAGCAGCTGACAATTGCGGCACATTATACCTTTAACGCTGAAATGGAACACAAGGTTCAATGAAAGATGTGCCTCTTGGACGAGTAATTTAATTTGCCACATTGTCAGGATGGAATTAGCAAGCGGCATTTCTGATGTAGTTAGTATTGCAAAGCTGATGTATCTAAGGAGATGCATCTTTCAGCTTGTGTAAGGAGATAGTTGATAAGTGAGATAAACGATAAAAATCATTTTGTTCAGTGTTGTTTTGTATAAAAAGTGGATAAATTATCAAATTCAGCTTTGTTGTTTGTCAGAAATGTTCTTACAGCTTTTAAATTAAAAAAAAACAAAACAATGCTGTCTTCAGCATCAAAACCTCCTTGATTTGACCCAGTTACACAATCGTGCAATGCTGCTGCCAGCAGGAATGCATATATTTGGAGCCTGTGTACATACAGATAAATAGTCACCTTAATAAAATGTTTGGTATTAAAGGCTAGATTTAAGCTTAAGTATGAATGCTGCACAACATCGCCGGTGTAGTGCAGCATACCTTGTCTGTAGCGCCAAAGACACTCTGCATTTGCTAACGTGAAGCTGCTGAAGGGCTCAGATGCTGGATGTAAATATAGTTGCGCTATTTCAAGCAAAGGAACAAACAAAAGGGGTGGATAATTTGCTCAACTGTATTTCTAGACAGCATTATCTTAAAATTAAGCATGTTTCTTGATTATGGAAACAGCAGGACTGCACGAGAATTGCTTAGAACATGCTGATTCCTGCCCTACTGTTTTACATTTGCAGGCAAAAGCTCAAAGGAGAAGATAATTTAGCCTAGTTACTCAGGTTTTCCATAGAACTTTGAAGACCCCCAAAAATCTGAACATTAGTGTACTCTGAGGCTGAAAAATGAAAGACAGATTTACAGTATATAATTTCAGGCTGACAAAGCTCTTTTTCTCTGTTATCAGGTGCAGTGTGTGCATAAAATGAGAAGCTGGAGGAAGCAAGTGCTTCATATATATTAATATATATATATATATGCCCTTTTCTCTCAAAAGGCCCTTTAGCAGACCTGAAAATGAGAAAAAACATTTGCAGCAAACATATTCTGAAACAGCAAAGCAACTTGATGTTTTGCATATGTTAAACTAGATTTAACAGCATATTTCTTTCGGGTGGCGCATTGCTGCTCAGCAAACTGAGATGAACAGTGGAGTGTAATGTAATGTTGCCTGACGGACAGCAGTGATGGATAATAAATCCCAGGTTCAGGTGCTGTTTGATCATAAATCACACTCAGACTGTTAGCCAAAGTCAAATCCATCAGGCTGCAGTGCAACAGGGAGCACTGGGCTGGAGAAGTGTGAAGCAAATTCCATTTTGCCTAATGTTTTGTCTCATAAAGTGTCTTAGTACACAACAGAATATTAAAAAAACATAACATCAGTGGACACTCTGTCTTTATTAGGAAAAGGGTAGTTTATTGGTAGGAGCGGCTAAAATAGGTCAGAAATTCTGCAAGAAAACATGAGCTGGATATTAAACACTTTGTTTAAAAAACTTGCAGTACAGAAAAAAATATGCCTTTGCTGTAATTTCAATATTTTTGATATATTTTTTATATCTGTCCAGATTCATGAGCCAGGGGGGTCCAGTGAATCAGAATGTATCATCTACTCTGTGGCAGAAACCCAAGCAGTGGGAAGCAGTTGAAAGGTTCACTAATATGATGTTTTGCTGCTTGTTTCTTTTACTGCAAGGTCATCATAAAGATAAAAATAATCCTCCATGACAAATTTGTTTTCAAAAGGTTTCCCTCTCCTTCTCTATCATCTCTGAGAAATACTGCCCGATAGTGCTGACTCCAATAGAATGCTTTGATCGGGGCCTGATGTATTACCCTGTCTTTCCTGTAATTCAAATGCCTCCACCACTTGTTTTGGGGAAGAACATGAAAGTGTGAAATGCTCCTTTGGGAATCCTACTACGGGGCTTCTTTATTCCCAGACACATGTTGCGGCATGTCAAATTTCTAATCTGATGAAAACCTGTGTGCAAACACTTCCCAATGAAAAATAATTGCGCAAATGCAAATGCACTGCCGACTAGTAGCAGGGACCATTTATCAGTGCAGCTTGAAATCGCAGACAGCAATGTGCTTGTCCTGGCCAGGGTTCAAAATGAGATGAAAATCCTGTAGTTGATGCTTCAAGCATTCTTGATAAATTTGTCCAGAATATGATTGCAGTCAACATGTAAGATATGGGACAGCAGAAATGATCCACTTACTGAGATGTAATGACTTGTTGAACCGTAGGCTTCACATTCACACAGCTTCTAAACAATGTTTACACTTTTTGCCTAGTCTACCAGTCTCCATAAATTCGAACGGGGCAAACAGACTAATATAATACAGACCTCAGAAGTTGGTCATCATTAATAACACACGACATGCTCCCTGGCAATTTGCTTCTGAGATAAGCTGGTTACAGAATGTCCAATTATGCTGCATGCCTGTAGGAAACGCTGCTATAAGTAATGAGCAACAATTCAGATAGTATTCTAAACGTGATTTATGGTTAATGCATGCACTAACAAGCTGTCAGCGTATCTAACATGGACAATATATTTGGAACTCTGAACTGAGAAATATTTGTGTGCATGGTATTTCATTACACTGGCTTTTTTCTTTAGTTATAATTTTTCTATTTGTATATGAGCATTTTTTTATTCTTACTTTGCTAATATAATTCAAAAGCAATAAAAAAGGATGCAGCTCCATCTTTGCGTTAATGACAAACTTGTAGGATTGACACAGCCTAATGGCTGCACAGACTTCAGCACGCTTGTGTTAGTCCTCCAAAATAAATCAAGAGCCTTTAGTTTCTAAATGAAATAGTGGATAGATCTTAAAAGGTTCTTTGAAGCAAAAGTCAGGGTCACAAGCTTCTGCTCTTGGTTAATCAATAGAAGTTTGAAGCCAATTTCCGGACTGATCAAGGTAAGAACCTTTATAAACATTTGCATTGCATTTTTGTTGGAGACAAATTGGCACAACTAATGTTTGAAATTGCTGCAAGCACTTTGCTCAAGGTACTTCCAGCAATGTAACTACTCTAAGCTACAGGTCAATTCTCCTATAGGGATTGCTCCATTAGTTTTTAATTATACTATGATGATAATGCTGTTTTTGAGCGATAGCTAGCTTAAAATGCTTTCTCTGAAAACGTGATTAATTCAGACCTGTTTTTTCTGTCCTAGGAGAAGCTTGTGTACTTTATTGAGCTTCACAAAACACTCTGAAATTATTTGGTTGCCCTTGTGTATTTCAGGGCCTTCAACAGAGCATGTTTTAACAAGAAAAAAACATTAGCAACCGACAACATAACATTTCAGATTTCACTTTATTTTCTTATATTCTATTATATTCTTTTACCGCTGAGGAATAAAATTAAATGTAAATGCAGATATCGCTGCTTATCTAACTTAGAGCTGCCTCCATTACACTTGGCACAGACGACCACACACTCTCACATTCATACCAAAAGCCATTTTAAAACAAACATGTATTTCTTTGGTGTGTGGGAGGAAGCCGGCGTATCTGGAGAGAAGCCATGCAGGAACAAGGAGAACATGCAAACTCCACACAGATGGGCTCCAGCTGACCGGGAGGTTTGGACAAGGAACTGTATTGCTGTGAGACACTGAGTTGTACCAGCACAAACATAATGTGGAAAGAAAAGACCAGCGGGTTAGTAGTTGGAAGAAAGGCGGTAAGGCTTTTTTTTTCATTGTTTCATTGCCTCATTCTCTTAACCTCATATCCAGCTTAGGGTCACAGTGAACTTGGTATCTGTCCCAGCTGCCATGAGGTGGCAGACCGACAACCACACATGGTCTTGGTCCATGATCAACATTACAGCTAGCCAGTAATGTTGCTTAAGCATTCAGTTAGCATTAGCCAATAAGTTAGTTAAAGCTTTTATAAACTATCAGTAGCAAACCAAGATGAGGAACTTTTTTAATATGATTATTATAGTGTATAAATTGATAAAGAAAACACTTGAAATGCTTACCATTTCTTACATCTGTACCATGTTATCCCCCCACCCAGCCCCCCTATGACATGCTATGACATCATGCGATTAATCAGTTGCACTGTTAAATCCTGTACACATATTATGATGATGCAGGAACAACACGAACATGGGAAAATCACATATGCATACAGTATTATATCCACACCAGTTGATAGCTTCAAATGAAACCTAATGTAACCCCCCTCAGCTGGGGCCTCTTATGTGGAGTTTGAATGTTCTTCTTCATTTGCGTGGGTTACTCCTGGATATTCCCTGGTACTCATCAGTCCAAAGACATGCATGTTGGGTTATTTGGTGATTTGAAAAAGTGGGCATAGATGTGATGCTGAAATGCTTAGCGTGAAGTTTTATATTATATTATTTAATGTGCTTTTCTTATGCAAAAGGAGTTTTTTTAATGTTACAGGTGTCAGACATATAGAAAGATTTGTGTATATCTATCTATATCTATACACATGTAAAGGAGCTGAAGTTAAAATCCATACTGGCATTTGCTTTGGTACGGTTTGCTCCGTTTTAGAAAAGCAAACAACAGAAACAAGAAAGCTACACTTGTATAGCAGGCAGACAGTGATGCCTTGTAGAGTGAAGGCAGCTTTGCCATGTAGACATATTGCAAAGGCAAGCTTTTTGAGCAGGGCATTTCATGAAAGTAAATGGTTTTCGATCTCTCCTGACTTTAGACAAAATAGCTCTTTGAAATGTGCCACACTGCAGGAAATGAAACATCGTACTTACATCTTAGGTTGTCAAAGGTAACATTTACCTTGAAATAATTTTATGTTGTACTGTATATTTCAGAGTCTGAGTGCACATGCACTCTGAGGAAAATACTGAGCAGCATGACAAAAATCATCAAGTCTCATAGACCATCTAAGGGAAGCTTCAGGTTCATGGATTTTTCTTGTGCACATGTTTCACTGTGAACCCATATCAGTCATATTAAGGCCACCACAGAGAAAAGAACAAGGCCACAGCAAAATCCAAAGGAGAAAGTTATGAAACCACAAGAAGTGGGTGTTATCAAATCAGTCTTACATTTATTCTTTTGACCAGTGGTTTCTGAAAAATAGCATCTGACACAATTTTAATCAACTAAAAAAAACCCAATATTCATATGTACACTTTTGCCAGTGGACACTGCTCTATATAGACTTTCTGAGTGAGGCCTTCAGGCACACTTTAACAGCCCACATGCCTACTGATGAATATATAATGGCTGTTGCAAGGACTGACTGTATGACCTTTCAGTCTCAAGACAACCACAAGTGCTCTTCACTGCAACGGCATCCAAAAAACTTGTTTGCGTCGACTTTCTAGCTCAGTGAACAGTGTTCACGATCGAAAGGTCTAGCTGAGCAGCGGCACCGCGACTTCTGAGGATGTCTTGCGGTGCCGCCGCTCAGCAAAGTGTTTCAGTCGACCTGACAACATACTTACGAGGTACTTATCAGCGAGAACATCGGTGCAAAAGCAGATAAGAGACTAAAGTTCTGTCCTCGTTTTACACTTCAGTTTTCCTTCCACCCCCCAACCTTTCTCTCTCTTCTTCGCTCTTCTTTTCACCAGCACTGTGGTGGATTGTTGAATTTTCCCCTCCTCTAGCTATCATCCTCTATGAGTTGGCAGAATTTTTCACACTGCTTTTGGCCTGAGATCAGTGAAGCACCTTGGGCAGAAAACGAAATATAGAACCGGGACAGAGAGACAGACACAACCTCCCGCAGCAATCTCCTCCCAAGCAATTTTGATAGCAGGGGTGGCTGTGTGGGTTATTCCCTCTGTAATACACTATGAGGCCCTAAGCTTGTTCCCTGCACAGTAGAGAGCACTCGCCTCCCTCTGCATGACTCTCTCTTGACAGTCAGACAAACAGACATCCAATCTCCGGTTTGGATGATTACGCTGCTATTGACCATGACCTTATCATTCATGTGTAGTTGGTGTGAAAGAATTCACGCACCATTTTATGGCGAGAAAAGTCAGACCAACCTTCTTTTTCAGTGTCACTAGGAATGGGTGGAAAAAAAAAAAAATCCAAGGCTGGTGGTAATCATTTTGCTTTTGAGTCGCATAAATAGGCACCTATGTGAAAGAACATTGATGGTGGAGTGGTTACTGCTTAGACTCTAAACTGGGATGGGCTTCTTGGCAGATATTTAGACTCACATTTGAGCTTATTTTTGTTTTACGGTCCACGAGTTATTTCATTGATCAGGCTGATAACAATGGCAGCATTTCAGTGAAATATGAACTGCCACCAAGAGCAACTTAGCTTTCTCATTATTAAAAACCTTCAGCATCCATCTGTGTCATTTGCGTTGCCTGTGGTTTTAAGACTAGTGTTGACAATCTATGTGCTGGTATCATGTATATTAAAAAACAACAAAAAAACAAATCTAGATGATGTGTATTTAAGCTCTGTCATTTGCTCTGCTAATGTATTCATAACAAGCAAAATCCCTTCCGTGATAGTCTGTAGATATGAGAATTAATCCTTGCCACGCTCATTTGGCAAAGGTTATAATTAACATTAGCACATCTTCTTTTGTTAACCAGTGCAATTACCAATAACCTGTGATACTTCTGAAAAAAAAAAGAAAGAAAGCAGTGTTCGTCTGTAGTTGGCTCACACTCTAGGAGGGAATGAGTTACCCAGAGAGATGTTATTGTTTCAGAAAGAGGCTTTAAATTTGTGCAGCTGAATGCAAATGAATGCCTTTGAAGTACAGCGATCTTAGGAAATTAAGACTCTCATTTCTTTTTTTTTCTTGGCATGACTAAAACTGCAAGCAGCAAAAGTTGGCACAAAGGGAACCTAGAGGAAATGAATTAGAGAGCTGCTTTGTCAGTGGTCAAAGACAACAGCAACCATCTAATCTCATGAACTGTTTCAGACAAAGCTAGAGAGTAGCAGACGGTAAGTAGTGTCAGTCTTTTTTTTTCTTCTTTTTTTTGCGTTAAATAGCATATTTAATGCAAAAAGGAGAAAAAAAATAGCAACCTCTATCTGGGATGTGCAGGCAATTACACCAAATGCTTCCATGCATGAAATCCCAGCTGGTTGTTATTGATAAATTTCCAAACACCTCCAAAGACTTTTCAAATTACCTCTCTCGCTTATTAAAACTTTACTCATGCATTTCATATTTCTAAACCCCCCACTCCACCACCCCGACCCCTATTCTTTTTTTTTCCTTCCGAAGTCTATGTGAGAGTGTGTTTGTTAGTGCAAGGGCAAGCAAAATATGCTCAAGAAAGGTACGGAGAGACAGAGGAGAGGAGATAAAAAAGGGGAAAAAAGGGAAATGAAGGAGAAGAAAAGTGAGAAACTGTATGTAGGACTGAAATGCTGGACGTATGAAGAGAAAGAACCATTTACCTGCTACTGGAGTACCGATGGATTTGTTAGTAGCAGGGATTGTATAAGCTGAGCATATTTTGAATCTTCTCTCTCTTCAAGGGGCATACCTTTCCATTAACGTGAGCCACTTCTCTTTACATGGCTGAATGAGATTCCCCTTAAAAATCATGCGAAGGTCAGATGACTTGCTGTACTCCAAAGGATCTCCAAATCTTCTCCCTAAACATTCCCTAGCTTCCATGTCATCTCGCCAGGATAGAGCTGCCTACTTGAAATGACATCTTAATTGTGCTGAGTGCAGATAAATGGATTGCATAAATGTAGATGAATAAGTAAGAAAGTGGCTAAGTTATTTATTTCCTCTCAAGCGAAACATCCTTCAACATGTAAGGTGTGTTTAGACCTTTTGAAAACAAGAATGGCACTTAACCAGACACGTCTTTTGTGCTCCAAACCTATGAAAAGCACAATTCAATTAGCAGACAATTGCAAAAACCCACAAACCCTGCTGTAATCACACAGCACATTTACCATAAAAGGGGTGACAAGATGCTTTTGCAGGCCCTTTCAGCTCTTGTTTCAATAAAGCATTTATCTACAATGCCATGGGAAAATTTGCCTTTCCTCTCACCAAACACTAAAAACCTCTGATTGCATGAGATTTGCGCTGTGGTTTCTAGACAACTGACTGGCCTATTCGAGCAGGATTTCGCACCCTCTGACCGCCGCGTTTGTCGTCGCTGCTCTTAAACACATCGTGGCCTCCCCACCAAAGGCAGATAAGAACATCCCACCCATGAACACATTTATGCGTAAATTTAGCTCCGTGCAAAGACCTTCATGAATAAAGACACAGTTCTAACAGCGACAAGCCTTTATTACAGCGTAATTAATCATCCCATTGGGCTAGAGATTAATAGCAAGGGAAAATTAAATGCATCTTTGCACACGGTGTAGAGATTGATTTTGTAAGCCTCTGAAAAATAATGAAAGGTGCAATATGATTAAAACAAATGGCGCTGCATGTTGTTCAGCCCTCAAATATTTACAGGGCGTAAATATTTATCAGCAAAGTCTTAAGCGGTGCAGAATAACAGCCATCAAGCCTCCTCAGGAGAGGAGCACATCTCACACTGATGGATGTGAACTTTTTTTTTTGTCCTCAGAAGGCATATAATGGCGCACGCTTTTGATGTCAGACTACTCCATAGATGCCGCAAAATGCTACATAAAACAGCATCCCCTTTTTAACACTTCCAATATGTGTCACAGAGATGTACTGTACGCACAAGGCCTCGCTGGTAATAAATTACACATTCCTCTCATGTGCCCTCCAGACAGTCCTCTGAGAAGCACACATAAACCCACAGCTATAAAGTAAATGCACGGTAAGACCTATCACCCCTATAGTGTACAGGCCACTTGGGGCCGTGGCAGCTCAGACAGCAGCAGAGGTAAGTGGTTCTGGTGCCATGCAGAGACGCAAGGAGGCAGGCTGCCACTTCTGACTCGTCTGTGGGCTGCAGAGGTGTACATAGAGCCGGATTAGTATGCAGCGGCCGTCTGGAGTCGTGGTGGGGCATGGTGTCTATTCTGACAAAGCACAGGTGGGGAGAGTGAGCGTTTGAACAAAAAGGCAGGTTTCCTTTGATGCTATAACACTCAGACTTGTCATCCAAACAATATGTCATTTGCTCTTTAATTCCCTTTTTTCCCCCATCCCTGAAAAGGTGACAATGGGAAGTTGTAGCGATGGTGCTGACGAATAAGACGTTAAAGGGAGTATCTGTTGCGTAGAACAACAAACAGCAACGAAATGAGCACGATAGATAGTTTTCTAAATCCTTAATTTACTGGCTGGGTTCACTAAGAACGTCTTCTCATTCATGGTAACAATGAAGGGGGATCAGTAGCAGAGAGAACAGGAGTAACACTCAGCTGCATAGCTGCAAGCAATAATGGATTTTTCTTACCAGAAACTAAACACCTGTGGCTCTAATTACAGAACTGGTATTTTTTTTTTTAGCTCTCTGTGGTGACGGAGAGAGCAGTATTTATTAATATCATATTATTGATATTTTACTACACTTGGTATTGCAGTGCCAACATCCAGCAGTCCTACTGCGAACACTGCTTTTGGCATTTGCCCATATCTTTAACTGCCTCTCCTGCTGGCTGCTTTGAGGCGATATTTTTATATTAGAGAGCCACTCTGATTCATGTTTGACCTCTCTGCCACACCATCCCTTTTGAATGCAGTGCCGGCAGAATAACAAACGCTCTTGTTGGTATAAAAATGGAGGAATTTTCATGAGTGCGAGGATTTGAAAGTAAATTGATAAAACGTTCACATAGATTTAATGTAAAAAGCATGAAGAAAGGGTACTAGTGGCCTGACAGTTAATGCCTTTGCATCGGCTGAAGTCAAAGCGAAACCGAAATGCTGAATTTTGTCCAGTGAAAACATTCCGACTGATTTGCATGGCTTAAGGTGTTTGAATCCTGCCTGTTTTGCGGGAGTCTTTCCGGATTTAGAAGTCCATTGACTTCACTCTGTATCAAGCGTGTATCGGTCAGCGTATAATTCTTCTTCTTAAAGGTCATTTTGTGGTCAGCAACATGGAGACATCAACCAGTGACAGGGAGGAATATGTTTCGCGTTGCTTCCTTCATCCCGAAAATGTATCCAATTGATAAAATCCATATTAAATGCCATGACTCATAAGTGACTGCCTGCCTCTAACAAAAGCAGACACCAGATTGCGTGTCTCATCACTGGTGCACTCCATTTAACACGGGCTGACAGACAGATTGCACTTTGTTTTACACGCACACACACATATACACCCTTCACGGTGGTGTTCTTTACCATCTAGCAAACATAATATTGCATAGGTACTCATTGCAAAGCTTTTTTATGCTTTTGTTTGCCACTTGACCTTGAGACAAGGATTATTATGTTGTTACCAAACTACAAAAATCGCCTGTGTGTGTCCTTGTATCAATAATTAAAGTTACAGCTGTTAATGTTGTGCTGTTAATTTGCTTTGCTGAAAGTAATTACGCAGCAAGGCAGCAGTATTTGTTTGCAACTTCCCTTCCAAAGGACACAAACCTAAGCGAGGAGGTAATGCACCAGGATTGTAGAGTGTTCTGTTCTGCGCTTTGGCGTACACGATTGCTGCACTAGCTTTTCTTTTTTTTTCCCGATAAGGTCTCTGTAGCCCCGTGGCACTATCCACCCCATTATCCCCTCCTGCTCTGCTGCTGATTCATGTGAAGGGGTGACATCTTAAGGCACATACCTCCTGGGTAGCCTTCCCTGCATTCAATATTTTTCCTTCTGTACTGTATATACACAAATGCTGTTGTCAAATAACATCAAGCTGTGTGACTTTAGACCCATGTGCCTGCTGTGCGCAGACTCTTGTGGACGTCTTATCCTTATCATTGCTGCTAAAGCCCCCTGTTGGATTATCAGATCACACTATGGTGGGCATATGCGGGTCATACATTAGTTACACACGGGTTTGCAGAGTCTTTTATTCTTCTAGCAGCTCTCATCTCCCAAAGAGCCCATCCTGACCTGTGTGTGAGTGCCATTGGTAAACATCAAGTACAATAATCCTTGCACTGATAGTTTTTTTCTTCTGTTTCTTTTTTTGTTTTCTCTTTGATTCCAACATCCTCTGGGATTTTCACAGGAGCAAATAGAGAAATTCAGAATGAACTTTTACCTGACTCTGCAGTTTTCTTTAGCCCTTGATGGATCTCACATCTTTCACTGCACTCTTCTGATGCTGTCCATGTGCTGTTACAATATCCAACAATCCAAAGGAGAGAGAAACCAAATGAACCAAAAATCAGTCACTCACAATCAAATCAGACAGGGTAGCAGATATCGCTGAAGGCTGAAGGGACACATTTCTCACCTGAAAATGAAAGAAGCTTCACTTTTGAACCTTGGTATTGTGTAACAAGGACACCAGCAAATATCTTGTTCTGCTGATATTAGATTAACTGATGCCCCTGGGACGCTGGCATTCACTGAATCTGTTTCCATCTAAAGCATCACACAAGCAGCCCTCGAGAGACAGTGAACGTTGCCCTAAAGTAGACAGATCCCCGTCAGCTACAGCTCTGAGATTCGTGACATTCCTACATTAAAGAAAATATACATGCATCAACTATCCAGGCTTATGTTACAATTTTATATTCGTCTAAATGCTTAACAGGTAAAATCGTCCCATGTTCCACACGCTAAATAGCGTGCAAAGCATCACATGTTGATGATTTAGCCAGATGTCAGAGCCCCAGATCATGAAAGAGATCAGATGTGCAACCTCAGTTTGTGAAAAATGTAAAATCTCATCTTTTACCTTGTGTGAAGCCATGGCTGCAGGCAGGCTGAAATATCTCACTTCTCTGTTCTGCTCTGGCCTTCTTGAGATAACGACCCCAGAGTCAATCTGCCCACTACTGATCACTGACTCTAAGCTACTTTTATCCTCACTCAAGTGACCAGGAACCTAAACCAAAAGTCCATTCTTCCAACTGCATTAAAGAGAGAATATACATCACTAAGCGAAAGGCTTAACCTTCAGGTTGAGTGGTACCTTTTGAGCTTAACTCCACAAAGCTGACATATTCACATTGAGAAAAAGCTGCAGTGGTGAGACAGAAATACACTAAAGTCCTTATAGAGGCTGAAAGGATAATGAAATGCTTTGAAATATTAGTGAGCACTACACTGAAAGATGCACTGTTACCGCACAAACTGATGCCGTGTTATGTGTTCTGTTGTGGTTGCCCTCATCTGAACACTTCCTTGTGTGATCTGAGAATCTCTCAGAAACTAATGGCTGTTTTGGCATGAAATGCACTGTGCACATTCATGCTTCCAACAGGGAGAAACCTATCGATTTTTGTGACCTGACTTTCCTCACAAACCACCTCTAGTTCAAACTTTGCCTGCTCCGGTGGCACCAAGCCTGGTTGTTAGCACTGTGGACTCACAGGAAAAAAAATATCTTGCTTTTAACTCCTCTAAGCTTAACTGGAGTGATACACACGTGTCGTCAACAGTGTAAGAAAGACTTTTTACTCCTGCCCTTTACCAAGCCACTACACCTTGAAATTAAGCAGCCTTTCTTGTGCCTTTGACAGTTGGAAAAGGTTCATTTGTACAGGATGAAATCTCCAGAGGACTAATTAACTGCAATTTAAAGCAATACTCACACTAAAAGGTATCATTAAATATCAAGTGCTCAACTTTTGGGGGATTTGAAAGTTACTATAAAAAAGTCAGCGCTTTCATACTTAAAAAAAAATAGAAAGCAGAAAAACAGAAGCCATAGTCAGCTGGTATTCAGTTGCATTACAACACATTGATCTTCCCCATTGTGATCCTCACTAAATTCATAGGAGTCCTTTGAATGGTTGTTGAGATTTTTTCAGTCTGATTTTAGGCGGTCGACTGACCAAGATTTGCATCCTTAGAGGCGTAGACATGTTGCCCGCATTCTTAAAAACCATCAGCAGAAACATGTCAACCCTCATTTAAGCTATTTATTGATGGGTAGGTCATAAAGACAAGTAGTGGATTACACTGCAGGAGTGGTTTGAGAAGTTGACAGAAATTCAAGCTGGCATAAACGCAACTCTTCATTAAAACATACAAACCTTTTCCTATGGTAAGCTTAGCGAGGTTTTCAGTGTATTGCATCATGTGCGATTAACTAATCTCTCATCAAACTGTGTCAGCTGAGAGAACAGTGCAAAGTTAACAATAACTGATGAGGCTTGTTCATCTTAATTTCCTTTTGTTTTGTTTTGTTTTTAAAAAGCGGGCAGGGTTACGTTTGAGCATTAGGATATTAATTAATCACTGGGCAGTGGCAAGGATCCAAACACACTGCTCCTGCCAACAGAAAAATGACTTTTGTTTGTTTCTCTGTTGTGATCCAGCAAGAGTATAAACTAGCATATATCAAAATCTGTGTCACAACCTGTCTCCCTCTGGCTACCAAGCATAATAAGAGCAAAAACAACAGCAACAACAAAACAAACAATGATAGTATTAACAATAAAATACTGTGCTATTATATTAGTAGAGGAATAAAGATATGAAGTGCTTTACACAGGGAAACAATTCAAAAACACAGTCACATTGAATTCTGTGTATTTATGAGTATCTGCTAGCAATAAAAATCCCCCTTCAAGTTTTTTTTGTTATACCTGTTACTAAAATGTTCTCTGGCATAATTACATGCAGATGCAACTGAACTCGATCCCCTGGAAACTGGAATTATCTAATATAATAAATGTTGCAGAAATGTTTATTATAACCCCGACAACTATCTTTTCCCAACCCTGATCGAGTAGTTTCACATCTTAAAGTTAACTAAACAGCGAGTGACAGTTAAGAAACTCAAGTGTGTTTGTGTCAGAGCACCACCCTTCCCTTGATGTGGACTTGGTCACTCATTTGAAATGAACCCTCTACTACATGTCTTTTTGCAATACTTAAGCGTTTTGAGGTTTTTCACGAGACATCATCTGAACATTGCTCAATTGTCCGCAATACTGGATGTGATTCGACCACTGGTTGCTAGGGAAATGAAGCTTATGCATAAGTTCAGTAAGGAAAATCTATAGTCACACATCTGTCTGCTTACCAGGTGTTGGCGGTTAATCTAAGCTTTGCATCACTTCCACTTTCCCACGCTGTCAAGCTCATTGTGACATCACCGGTCCGAGTACTTTAAATTTCATGCCGCATCTTTCATCCTTCCTTGGAGTCGCCTTCATGCAACCCACTTCCTCCCCATCACCACCTCTTACCACTCAGGCTCCATTCAACCCTCCATCTTCATCTCCACCACCAACATCTAGACTCTGGGGGGGGCTCTAATCCCTATGATTGGTGGGATCCCATCCCGCTGTGCTGGACCATCGGGGTCTAACGTCAAAAACCTGAAATTGAATTCTGTACATCAATAATTCATGTTCAGTTCCTTCTAATGATCTCTCCTTATTGAAATGTATGTGTGCCCCAACTGAATCGCAATGGCAAGGTTTCTGCCTGTATCTGAGCAAAAACGGTGTAAAGAAAAGTGCTGCGCCAAAAACCTCCTAGTGATTGCGTTGGTTGCTAGCAGATTGCCATGGCCTCCTGGAGTTTTTCATTTTTGTCTGCAAATACTTGCTAACTAACATCTGAGTGGTAGTAAAACTTGAAAAAGTGGGCCGCAAACTATAAATGGAAAATGTTGCAAAGTGTTTCTGAAGGTGCAGCTTTTTCTTTGAAGTTACTTTGAAGGAACTCACTTTTTACCCTAATGAGAGGTGGTTTCCAGGGGTTCAATGACAGGTCTGTAGGTCTGTCTGACTGAAGCTTTGGCATTCATCTTCCCAGCAGCTGCCATCAACATTAGCAGCTACTCAAAACCAGTTGGAGGATACTTATTTCCTTAAAACCAGTGGTTATCAGATGGTTGCAGACCAGTCTCTAGTCCTGTGTGACAGGGGCCTTCATCATTTGACCTTACATTGTCACATATCCAAAATGGCAGATAAGTTAATGCCTTGATTGGTTAGTGGTCACATGTCTTCAAAGCCTCAATAACTTCAGATTTTAATAACAACCATCAGATATTGCTTAGTTGGAGGATTTCTCCCGTAAGTCTTAATGAATTTAAACACAGTTCTTTGTAAAAATGCAACATAATCAGCATTTTAATCTTAATTTTGTTCTCTGATAGGGCCCGGTGGTCAGAGGGCCCGGTGGTGCCAGTGTCCAGCAGCCTCGCCTCTGTCAGTGCACCCCAGGGCAGCTGTGGCTACAATGTAGCTGGCCATCACCAGTGGGTGAATGACTGAATGTAGTGTAAAGCGCTTTGGGGTCCTTAGGGACTGAGTAAAGCGCTATACAAATGCAGGCCATTTACCATTTTTACCATCTGATAGAGCATGAACAGTAATAGCTTATCATTTGAATCACAATTTGGCATTTTCCTGCACTTACTTGATCTACCCTGCTTTTTAATCTAAACTGAAAGAAAGTTATTTTTGAACATGTAAATAAAAAGCACACTCTAAACAGGTAAACGAAGAAAAACAACACTGAGTTACCTCCAACAACACCACACAGCTCAATTTACAAGATCAAAAAACGAGCAGGATGAAGTGTAAATGTATTAAAAGAATAACAGATGGTTCATCAAAACAGTGTCAGTGTTTATGTGTTTCATCACTGAGGTGGAAGCTGTTCTCTCTCAAAGGCCATTCCTTAACCTAACGCCTGTGAATTGAGTCAAGCTCTTTTTTTTTTTGCTGACATGCCGAAGGTCATCTTGAGATAAATTGTTGGGTCCATAAACTATACAACTTTGACACTCTTGTGTGTGTGTGTGTGTGTGTGTGTGTGTGTGTGTGTGTGTTACCTTTGTAACTTGGTGTGAACGTGCTGCCCAAGAGATTGCATGAACTGAATATTTTGTCACAGCTTGTTAATAACACTTTAATCACGTCAGCTCCTCTATTGAAGACTAACAGTTCAAATGAATTCAAGAACATTTCAAGGGAAATTTGAGAGCGCCTTGATCAATTACACAGAGAACTACAAGTTCTGGTTATGTGGTGCTGAAAGAAGCTCTTTGCATAATCTAATCAGTCAGACCTCTTGCATTTATTGACAGGCAGTATGATGAACACTTGAATGTGATTGTGCAGTGAGAGTGAATGGAAAGTTCGAGCAAATCTTTAGTGTGTTTTTCGGAAGTGCACTTGAGATTAAAGGTGGATAGCATGCAGGGAAAGCAAAAGGTATGAGCTGTAATCCTACTGTATGTGATAATATCCACACACATGCTGCAGGGTAGCTCACCATCTTAGCAATTATTACCTCAGTAGTGCATGAATCCTCATGTTTCACACTTCTGCAGCCAGCACCTGACCTTTAAACCTCTCGCCCTCCTTCAGTCCCACCTCCTGTGCAATAAAAAAAAAATAGACCAGACGCAGCCTGCGAATGTGATAAAGAATGGAGCCAAGACTGTGACAAAAAGCCTGACAATTCACATGTCCAGGACTAACTCGATCTGGAAGCTAAGCGAGTGCCACGTTTTTATTGAGGGGATCTATCAAAAACATTCATTCACTCCTCTCTTTGCCAGCTGAGGTTTGAAATTTAAGACAGTAAGCCCGAGGAGCAGCATTTCATAAATTTCTCCCTAAAGAAATGCTGGAACATTTCAGGTTTGTATCACAAGGGTTTGAAAGGAAAGGTACTTCTAAACTCATGTTGACATGGCAGCTTGCTAATATTTCTCTCAATATTTTTTAGTCTTACTTTTGCAATTAAAATAGTAAAGGCATAGTCTCAAAAACATTTTAAAATGCCTTTTTTGGTAAAAGCAAGACTCAATATATACCCATCAGCCACATCATTTACTAGCACAGTGCCAGGTTAAACAACCTTCCATCTCCAGAACCGCCTTCATTCTTCTTAGCATAAATTCAAGAAGATGTTGGAAACATTCTTCAGAGACTTTGATCCACGTTGTCGTTATAGCATCGCACAATTGCTGCAGATCTGTCGTCTGCACATCCATGATGTGACTCTCCCGTTCCTACAAAGGTGCTCTGCTGGATTGAGATCCGGTGACTGTGGTGGTCATTTAAGTACAGTGCATTCACTGTCATGTTCAAGGGACCAGTTTGAGATGAGTTGTGCTTTGTGACATGGCAGGTTATCCTGCTGGAAGCAGCCATCAGAAAATGGGTGAAGTGCAGTCATGAAGGGAAGGACATGATCAGCAACAATACTCGAGTAGATTGTGGCACTTAAACGTTGCTCATTCGATACTAAGAGGTTCAAAGTGTACCAAGGAAATATCCCTGACACAAATCCAGCAGCCTAAAACGTTGATACAAGGAAGAATGGTCCATAATTTCATGTTCTTTACCAATCTGATGCTCAGTTTGAACGCCACTTTAACAGGTGTACCATTAGTGCTGCTAATCAAATGACGGATGAGTGGTTTTTGTGGTTACAATGACCTTACTCAGAGTAAATGAAGAAATCCTTACACTTTGATACCTGAATGAATAAATGGCAAAAGTTAAATTATTCAAAAAAAAGTGTATATTTGCCCACGTTTTACCTTTACTTTCACCATAAATATTACACTTGTGTCACGTTTGATGTCGTGTGATGTCGTGCAGTATAAAAAAGCTGTTGTGGTTAACACTTAGCTAGTCTCTTTAAATTCACCAATTAGATTTGACATTTGATGATATCATGTGTTATGTCTTTTTCATCCATAAAGCCCTTTGTCAAAGGCGTCTTTTCTAGCACAAGATGCCTGTTTTGATCAGTCAGCCATTCTCAGAGGAAGAAAAAACAGAAGATCAAAGCATCTGCAACAGACAAAAGAAAGTAAAAGTATTCCTGTATCCTCTTTCAAGCTTGGACTGTGTCAAGAAAACCTAAAAATTCAGTCGGCATCAAACCTACGCACCTGCAGCAGAGCAGTACAGACTGTACAATTTTTTTTTTTTTTTTTTGCCTTTTCCATGACTACATTAACACTCAAAACTGTGGATTACTCACCAAGCCCACATATCTACCTGTGAGGAATGTGTCAGTACTCAGCATTACACCCAGCACCAGCCCAAACACAAGTAATACTCTCCCTAATTACTCAGTTCTGACAACTGCAAGAGTCGATGTCTAAATGAGAACTTCCATTTTGTGATACACTGCTGGAATCAGTGTGTAGTTTTAAGATGAGTGTTCTGGAAATAGATTTCCACTTTGTTTACTTACTTAATTTTATTAAATGTTATTTTTTTACTTTATTATCTGCCTCTGCTCCACTATTTCAGTGTGTGACAACACAGTAGATCTCTGTATCTACTGTAACTGATTGATTTTATCTCATACTGCAAATTGAATAATTTTGTTAAGGGAGCACAGTCAGAAACGATATTGGAACAATCCTGCTGCAGTGACAGAGGGTTTTTGTTTGGTCATTTCTATCTCCTCAGACGTGTAAAAAATTTTAAAAAGACATTTTTTCCCTTGTATTTATTTATTTATTGGAAGAACATCACTGGATAGGGAAATTGGGTGATTGTTTGTTTGGTTATCAACTGGCAATAAACTTTGTTTACTTGCAAAAGTGCGTGGTTGAAGTGTAATATATTAATGTCTCCATCATCTTCTACCTGATTTTAACAGCACTGGTACAGCGGGAGAGTTGTGGGTGGTAGTTTCAGGCTTTAACAGCTCTCTGTATTCCTATTCTCCAGACACTCAGTATTGCTCAGCTACATTTGTGTTTGGCCAAACATTTAGAAAATAATCTTCTGTCCTTCAGAGTGACTAAAGCGTCTTCTGATCTGATGCCTCACTTAGTAGGATGACAAATATCCAGATTAAGATTTTGTTTTGATTAGGGATAAAACTAGTTGTTCAGAATGAACTTATTCAGTGATCGTTTTGGAAGGTTAAAAATTAATTAGCTCAGGTCAAAAAAAAAAGAAAGAAAGAAAGAAAGAGGATAAAACCTATAAAAAACATGTGTTTTTTGGACATTTGCTCAAGCAACTCCTACTGTTGGTTTGCTTGGGGGTAGTCTCAAAATAACTCCCAACCCTCATCAAACAGACTTTTATAGATTTTCTTGTATCATGTTATTTGTGTTGATACATACACTCTGCCAGCAGATTCTGCAGAGATCAAAGCACAGTTCATGCAGACTGAGCAGCCTGGGCACATAACCTGTGCTGTCTAATAACTGGTCATACTGATAAGTGCCAAAACACTCAATTTTACACCATTAAGGGATCAAGGAAGATGCTGAAGATGCTGCTCCTTTACTACATAACGTCTCTCTAGTCTCAGGGTGGTGCAAGGTGTGAAGATTAGTTATGCTCTGCTCTGATATGACCATTTCATCTAGGAGTTTGTTTACTGTGTAACAGCTTCATCAACAGTAAACCAGCTGATTCCTCCACTCTTGCCTCTTTTTGTAGGACCAGCTATCTGCAGACTGGCAGCCTGTAGCTCTTTCTTCACCCCTGAATGGTTGACAGGTGTCACCACCTGCTTGCTTGACATTACTGTCAGCAAGAAACAGCTGGAACTCATCTCACCTCCAACAAGGCATGCCAGCAGACTCTGATATACCACCTGTTTGAAATAACTAATGCATCGTTTGATCTGCAAACATAATCCTGAGTTGAGTGCAGAAACAGAGCACTTAACAGTAACAGTACAATTACCAAGTTGAGGCTGGGAGCCAGATTTTTCATGCCATGACCACAGGCGAATTATACCTTTTCTTTATTTGCAGTTTAAATAGAAATATTGTGAAATTCAATGTAATATTCCCCCAAAGCGATAACTTTCCTGTCTGAAAAAAGGCTCAGTGAAAACTTTGAAAAGTGTCTTTTCAACACTTTCAACACTCTTGGTTGGATATTAATAAATTCTAGAAGCAGAGGTTTGTAACTATATTGTGTTAATATAAAAAGAAATTACTCATGTTTTAGATATAAGTCTTATATTATGATTTACTTGGGGGAAAAAAGTCCTTCTCACTTCTGTGATACAACATCAGAATTAGTTGAATTATCCTTCAAATTGATCATTTTTTCATAAATAAATTATAGTATGTACTGTACATATAAAAGAGGCACATTTCTTTTTCTTTGCTGCCATTAAAGGGACAGAAAATGGCAGAATGAAGCTCAATTGAGCAACAAAAACATAAACAAGTATTTTTTTCCTTCTCTTTGCTTAAAGAAAAAAAAAAGCCCTATGGGCTTTTCAGCTAAAACTTTAGATATGTGGGTCGTAGTGTGGTATATACTTGCCAAAGAGAGTGGGTGCAACATGAATTTTGCATTTCTCGCTGTCTCACCCTGGAGTATAAAGCAGGCAATGTCAAAGTCTGCACACTTTTGACTGGTGTTGTAGGTAACTGTAAAGTCCCCCGAGGCAGCCCTGTACTACTCTGGTCCCTGTCCGACACACTCCTCACTACACAAACAAAGTGTGGCCTGCCCTTGTAGTCTGTAATCCAGGAAACTAGACCACTGTCCGAATGCATCACTGAGCATGTCTCCAAGGAATAAGAACTGAATACCTCCTAACTTCTGTTTAAGGCCTTTTACACTACAGTGCTTGTGCAGAGGCCTTTTTATTCTTTTTATTCTTTTTTTCTTTTTTCTTTTTTTGCTTTAAAAGTTCAGACAACTCAAAGACAAATCAGTTAAACGTAAAACTGACCTTGTTATGATACAAATACTGTGAGACATAAGAGAGGCTAAACAGACACACTGACAAAGACTAAAGGGAGACCAAGGCTATAAAAACAGATGAGCTGAAACTAATCAAGGTAATGACAAAACGAAGCAAAACAAAATGCGAACACAAGAAACAAATGACTACAACAATATGCCTGCATAGGTTCTCAGTCTTCCAGCACACGGTAGCCTCGGGTGTTTAAAAAGAAAGCTACTGGACTTCCTCAAGTTTATGAAAATGCT
Source organism: Oreochromis niloticus (assembly GCF_001858045.2). NCBI lineage: Eukaryota > Metazoa > Chordata > Actinopteri > Cichliformes > Cichlidae > Oreochromis > Oreochromis niloticus. Next base: position 29,350,073 of record NC_031966.2, on the reverse strand, counting down.
TTGACTCTCATCCAAGAGGCGTCTTCAGCTAGTGGAGAGTCACAGGGATTTAGCCACTATAGCGGGGGCTGTCCCCTTGGAGGTGGCACGCTATTAATCATTTGAGTCATCACATGAGCCTAGATGTGAAAAAAAAAACAGGGAATGAATGACTGAAATGTTTATTATGGAGAACCTGACTGCAACTGAGAGCACAGAATATAAGATAATACTTAAAGAATAAACACCTGCAATTGAGAAACCATGAAGACTAGTGAAGAAAAGGAAATCAAACCCTGAGGAAAATTTAAATCTAATACATGTAGAGACCAGAACTAAAAAGATTCAAAGTACATGGAATTCAAAATAATAAACTAATAACCAAACTTATCATATGAAGCTAGCAACATTCAAAGCCCAATACTCAAAAACCTGAGTCCAAACCCAGGACAATGACAGCAACGACTACAGCAAGTGAAAGGAAAGATCAAACCTTTTTTGAAGAATAATAAATTAGTTACTTTGATGTGTTATTGTTTGTACTAAAATCCACAAATGACTTGTGTTCAATAAGGAGAGATCATTAGAAAGAAACCAACATGTTTTACTGATGTACAGAGTTTAGATAGAGGTATTTGACAGACTCTGTTGCAGATCATTTCCGTTTGCAATACTTTCTTACAATTATCTGAAATTTTGGAATAAACCCTGGCTCTCTGGTGATGATTCTTATTGTTCTTTAAAAGGAATTGACTGAGCCTTTCCATTGGCTTGCCGCAGCATGCTCGGCCTAAGTGGTCAAAATTTTTCTTTTCATACACTTTCTTAGTCATGTGGCGGAACAAACAAAAACATAAGTCTTGCGTGTTTTATTTGGGCAGGACTTCTAATACAATTAAGGGAGACGTTTTGTGCTCTTACGTGACCATGCAAAGAGGCACTCTTAAACAGACAGAATCACAAAGAAGAAATGGGAAGGATTTTCTTTGAATAGCATCATGGCTCATTGCTAAGCCCTGCTGTGTCACTGCCAGACGCTCCAGACTGTTTTCTTGCCTTCTGCCTGGTGCATGCAAGGACAGTATCACTGTCGGGCTGATCAGGAATAAGTATGTTCAAGGAATGAAACATTTCCTTCAACAAGAGGCTCCGAGAGTACTGTTCAAGGGCAAAATATTGTTATTCCTCTGTATAATAAAACAAAACAGCGGGTGCCTGCAGGAACATTTGTATAATTAACTATTCATATAAATGTGACCTTAAATAAAACAAGGGCTGCTTAGCGGATCTGGTTTTATTTGGATGTAGGGATTAAAAGATATGCAGAGTCAATCCTTAAAATTTGTCCCAAATGTGTGAAGAAACTTTTAATGATCACACACAGACTGAACCCGAGGGAAACATGCACCCCAGTAATGCTAAAATGAAAGGCGATGTTTTAAAGTAAGACTGTTGCCAAAATATTTTTACTGCACTTCTAGGCACTTCACACTTAAACCTGTTTTTTTGAGGGGGCCACATGGGGACAGTACAACAAGCTTTTAGCACATCAAAATGATATTCCAAGTTTTCAAATATATATATATATATATATATATATATATATATATATATGTTTTGCTTCTGGGAACTTCAGACCGGCTGTTTTATTACACTAATTCTACATCTAATCTGATTTGTGCTTGCACATTAGGTTTTTGATATAAACGTCATTCATGTTTTTGAATTTCAATAAAATGTATTAACATAGTTTCAGGAATTTTAACTATTTGTCGCCAAAATTATTTCAATGTGTTAATTCTGAGAAATTAAATAAAATAAAAACAACAACAACAAGAAGAAGACATTGCCAGACACACAGTAAAGCATATTTCTGTTGATTGAGCTCAAAATAAAACCATGTCAGTGCGCTCGAAAATGTGAACCAGCGGTCACCCATCATTCTCTGATTCAATTTTCTGTGATATCAGTTTTCCATCTTGATGAAATCTTTCACCATGTTTGTCGCTGACATCGCCCAGATTTGGTGGAAAACAGTCCAGATGGGAATGTAAGAAGTGCATCTTCAGTGGCATTCTGGCACTCGTTATCTGATGTGCTTTCAGCATTTTATTCGCAACCTCAGCATAACTCCCTGCACTGAGATTGCCAAAAAAAATCTGGAGAACCTGCAAGAAGGCTTCCCACGTTACTGATTCAGTTGGCTTCAATTTCTTTGTGAACTCCAACTATACTCACTAGCTATAATATTAAGACTTAGGTTACAATCTTGAAAACAGGATGCAGTGGATGACTACATTACAGTAATTCCACGCGATATTTTCTCCTTGTGGCACAGAATAGCAGGTACAGGTATGCTTATGCCAAACTAAAGAGATACTGATGAGACTTCATAATTCAAAAGTGAACTTTCTTTTAATTCATTAAAGCAAAAGCTTCATTTGTTGTTGAACTACACGCTTTCTAGTGCCAGCCTCCACCTGAGCTCTGAGAAATCTGAAGACCTGTAAACCTTCTATGGGCATAAAATTTGTAACACCGGAATACAAATCACCTCTGCTGCTCAGGACATAGTCATTGTCACACAGATTACTGCCTCACTAGATTCATTTAATGTTGTCTCTGCTTACTCATAGATCAATACCACAGCCAAGGGGAAGCCTTTTACTGTGCCCTTGATATTCTTCACTGTGAATAAGTTAGAAAGATCTTTGTCCGGCAGACACGGTGGACAAAATAATTTAAGCACTTCATGATAAAAAGGCCTTGATGTTACCAGTTCAAGTACTGGGCAAAGACAGACAAACGACCGCATGCACATTTCTCAAAGAAAACAACAACTCTACAGCAGATGTGCAGTATATTGTGTGTGACCACTGCTTGGCCAAAGTTTGGCCTTCCTGTTATTACAGCTTTTCTTAACTATACTGGTCCTGTAGCAGGTTTCAGAACTGGATACAGGAGAACTATTTGATGAGAATTTGGAACGCTTTCTGTAAACTTGAGAGATGAGGCATTGGCTTTGGTGGAGGATGCACTCTCTTTTTAATTATCTTATTTCTTTTAAATAATGTGTTTCGCACCCCACTTCTGAGAGGATGCCAAGAAGAACAGCTGGGCTGTGTTATTGCAAGTGTAACACTTTTCTGACATCTTTTTGGGCAGTGCACAGCTCTAACGACCTCCTGCAAACACACAGGGAACAGTACATGCTCATAAGACAGACACAGAGTGTGCATGCAAAGGATGTCTGTGATGTACACAGCTGCCAGAGATTTTGCAAAACTCCAGTAATGTACAGATGACAGTAATGCATCAGGAAGGAAATGAGAGGATGACTACCAAACACACATAAATGATTTATAGTGCAGATACTGAAATTGCTAAAAGAAAAACCTGAAATGTATTCAGCATCTGCTAAAGGTCTAAAACATGTAATGGGTTTTGGGAAAGTAAATCTTAAAAATGAGTAAAAGAAACCTGGTTACATTTTAGACTTTGTGGGATTATAATATTACCTTATGCCATGTTATACCCGTAATTAAAGATTGTGAAATATTATGTAGTTTTAGTTTGCATTATTCTCCTGAATTAGAAGAAGGTGATAACTATTACATTTGTTAAACTGATTTGCATTACATTGGACTGCTGATTTATTGTGAATGAATGATATTGTTTTATGATGCATTATACTGCTGAGTTATAAGAAATACTGTTCTCAGAAAGTCATCGCCTTATTTGTCTGATTAGAAGAAAGCAGAATATACCGGAGAGGTTTTCTGCCCCATCTCAGCAGGAGCAGATAAACAGGGAGCCAAGGTCATAGCTTAGGCGCCGTGTGAGAGAAAGAATGTCAATGTTTAGGCTTTTATGACTAGGTGGGGGCCACTAGAGGCTATAAGAGTTTGAGCAATGCTCCACCATTTTGAGATCTTATGCTGTCTGCGTACAGTGTTCATCTCCCACGCGTGTGTTCATTAAAATCATCGTTTGACTCAACCCGGCCGGACCAGTGTTGTTATTTTTGTTTTCCTCTTGTATCCATCTCCAATACTTTGAACTCGTAACATTTTGGGGGCTCGTCCTGTGGTATTGGGGTGGAAGTTAGAGGCTTGGACGGTCCGAGGTGGTCAGACGGGCAGGCATTGGTCAGTGGTCTAAGTGAGTGGGTGTACGCCGGCGCATTAAAAAAGGTAAGGCACTACCTGTTGAATTATTTCGAAAGTGTGCCAAATTGGACATGAAAAATTAAAGTCTACTCACTGAGATTACTGGTAGGTGTCTGTTTTGATTTTGGTGAAGTTCTCATGAGGTTTGTCAGTTGAAATAAGGATAATGGAAGTTTGTAAATGGGTTTGAGTCCCGAAGTATTGAGTAAAGAGAAAAAGGAAAAGGAAAATAGTGAATGTGAGTTAGAGGCTCACGTAGGAAATAGGGAATTAGTCATTTTGTGGGTTTGAGTCCCAAATTGGTCAGAAGGTTAAACCTGTGTCAGTCATACACTTCTTCTGAGGTGTTGATTGTTGCTTTAAAGTATTATAAATTTTTAAGAACGGCAGTGCTCATATTCCCTGAGCCACTTTCACCTCGTAAACCGGTATTTCTCTGTGCTCTGAACTGAAATTGTTACACACTTACTGTGTTTTGCCAATCCGAGCTAACAAATGAGCATTATGTTGCCTTCCGGGTGCTGTCAGAAGTTCCAGAGCTACAAGTTAAGGATGAATGAAAGATATAAATGAGGAAGCAAATGACACAGGACGGTCGGTAATTTCTTTATTTCAATACATTTATTTTTACGTCTGATGTGATTACTCCTTTTCATACACCCGTGGATGCAACTGCTGATTAGTGAGATGCTAGGTTCACTTAGTTAAAGTTGTGGTATGTATAGTTTTTGACTGCAGCATGTTTAAAATGAATTTGGGATGTCGGATAATGAGACCATCTTTATTCTGAGGGCTGGGGCAGGGACTATTTTTTTGCTGTTAATCCTGCTTGTCATGGTACAACTAAAAGGTGCTGAAGTCAATATTTTCAAAAGCTCAGAGGGAGGCAGGTCTTAGCTTTGTTCTGTTTTCCATGAGCCTGCACAGTGTCTCTCTTTTTCATCAGCAGTAGTCAAAAACTAATGCTAAAGAAACTTTTGTTATTTTTTATTTTTCTGGCTATGTCACATTATCAAAACGAAACTACATGAGCAATTATCCACACTGCTGTCATTTGTGTGATACAGTCACTTGCTTTCTTTGGGCAAAAACTTGGAATAATGAATAAACTTTTTTATGTTGGACTTTTTTTTTGAGCTTCTGTAGTCATGCTCTTTCAAGTAAAAAAAAAAAAAAAAAATCTTTAAACAAGCACCCAGCCAGTTTTCACTCGTTTATTTGGATTTGTGTTTGTGGCTCACTCTCTTCCATTATCTGAATGTGTCACAGAAACAATACTTTGTCTGCAGATGTTTGTGCAGGCGGATTATTGGCAAGTATTTAATAACTGTGCCATCTCCGAGCTGTGAGCTCTATATGAAGCACAACCGGGACGCGTTCACTTGTAAAAGTCGGAGAACAGTTTTGTCCTCGCGTAGCCTGGTGCCATGCAAATGAGTTAGGTTTCTATTCTGAGGATGTAGCATTAAGGTTATGTGTCAGCATAAGCTATAGCAGAGCTAAAACTGGTGGTAATAGACTAATTTGTCTCACTGGTCAACAGCTTCACTTCACAATAGAGAGCATTCGCTTAAAATACATTTGTAGACTCATGGACAGTGAACCAAGGGCAGACGCTCTCGCTAATGATTGCTTTGAATAAAAGTCTTTTCCTTGCCCTCTAATTGGCTCATGCACAGGAATCTCTGTAAAAATGATTTACAGAATATTTTTCTTGTGTGTGAAAAATAGTTATCAACAAAAGCGTTTTTTTGTTAGCTGTTTTAAAAGTAGCAGAAAATGATTTCTATTCCAAAGCTGTATTCCTTAAAAATATAAAACATTTTAGTTGGGGGGGTAGTTTGAAAAAAACTGTATCAAAAATCTTTTTTTTTAAAGAAACCAAAACAAACACATATCTTCAGTTACAGAAAAAAACACATGAGATGTGCAGTTTTCCAATGTTAGTGGTCCTCAGAGGACCCTAAGGGCTCCTTTTCTCTTTATGCTTGCCTGAGTTGTCACACTATCACAGTACTGTAAAGCATTTACTCAGAAAGGGATACTACACAGAAAACAGCTTCAAACAAAAAGTCAACTGTCTTCACATTCTACCCCATATTCCACTGAATCTGGACGTATATACCACATAAAAATGCATAACTTTTAATATGTAGGAAGCTACAATATTATTGTTGCTTTAACTTGTGTGGCCTTTTACAATCATGATGAAAAAGTATTCATATTTTTAGTTTTCCCTGTTTAGACAACATCTGTCTTTAAACGCAAGCACCATTTGAGCTCAGCTGTAAAGTTTGTGATTGCATTTTGCAGAGCAGCGATGATATTTTATTGAAAAGAAATACGTTCATAATTGAACTGACACCACATGGCTTTTGTCATAGGGCCTGCTATAGAAGGTTTCACATTACTAACATTTGCTGTGGTAACACACACAAAACAAACAGAAGGCAAAATAACCTAAATCCTCACATTTATTTGTGACCACACAAATATAGATTTCAGGAGGTCTGGGGTTTTATGCATGTCCTCTTTTCTTTCTCTGTGGCCCTGAAAGGGCGATTCATCTGCAGGTCAGTGCTACTGACCTATATAGCCTAGACTGGAGGGAAGAGGTGGGGTGGAATATTCATTTCTGTAACGTAGTGGCTCCATAGAGTGGTGGTTTACACATTCCCCTAGCAAGGAAAAGATCCCTGGTTTGATCCATGGGAAGAGACACAAATGTCTTTAGTGTTGCATCATGAGGAGCTATCTACTGTGGTGACTCCTTGTGAATAAGAGAGCAGCTGAATACATATATATATATGCATATATACATCTGTGCTGCATATGGAACAGAAGTCCCCAAGTCCCGATGAAAGACACCACCAAAGGTGGTTGAGAAAAACAGAGCTAAGGTCCTGTGGGACCTTCAGTTCCAGACAGACAAGCAGCTGCTGGCCAACCAACCAGACACAGTGGTGTCTGACAAGGAACAGAAGACCACATTTGTGATAGATGTCCAATCCCAGAGGACAGCAACATCAACAGGAGCACGAGAAAATAGAGAAGGACCTGGGGCTGAAGGAACAATGGGAGCAAACGTGATAGGAGTCCAAAGAGCTCTCAATGGTAAAAGGAACTTTAGGACCCTGAAACTGGAACAGTGATGGAACAACCTGATGCTTGGGGAACACACACATCATACCCTCCAAAGGGTCATATAGATAAAGGAGAGTTATTTTAAGTTTGTTGAATTTAGCTTTTGCTGTGTGGCTTAATCATCATCATCAACAAATAACACACACACACACACACACATATATATATATATATATATATATGTGTGTGCATGTATGTAAAAGTCTGAATATATTTAATGAACCTCAGATTTATTGAATTTATTGTGTTTTACATGTGTAATATTATAACATGTGATGTCGCTACAAGAAGTAGCACTATGAAGAAGTCATCAGAGAAACTGCACTTCAAAGTAATGAAGACAGAATTCCATGAAGAGTGCTTGTACTGTATAAACTAATACTAGTAATAGGGTTCAGTATTACACTACAGATGACTAAAGTTAGGTACCGTTACATCAAAGTAGACCAAATGTATTGATCCTTTAGCGACCCATTTTACAGGTAAATTTGAAGGGCCGGTCAATAAAGGGTTAAGCAATGCTAAAGAAGCAATATGTGGAAATAAATGTGAATATCATTTGGTATTTTTTAACTTAACAATATAGTTTTAGTGCCAACAGCTAAACAGAGTAAAAGTCATTGTATAAAGCAATATAGAAATTAAATGAATTACTGAGTGAGGTACAAATGAGTAAATGGGATGCTGAAATGAAGCCAGTTTATTGCAGTCTCTTTTAAAACATGTAAACAGAAGAACTATGCAAAGCTAGGTCCTCCCTGGCCTGTTTAACAGACAGGGCTGCTTAAGTTAAGAGAATTAATGGGGTCTGTGTACTGCAGCCAATACTTGTAGTGCCTTTAGCACTGCTAAAGTGCAGTTCCATGCATTTGTTCAAAAAACTGAATCCATTGAACTGCCCTTTTAATGAAATTTCATCACCAGTTCAAGAGTGAGTAAACTAGTATTAGTTTGGACAGTACATGCATCTTCCATAGAATTATTTCTTCATTGCTTAGCTGCTTCCCTGCTGACTTGTTCAAAGTAGTACTTCTTGTAGCGACGTCACATGCTATAATACACATCTAAAACACAACATGTCACCAGAGCCTCTGTAACGCAAGTTTTCATTCAATATAGTCAGACTTTCATTTAATATATTCGAGTTTGATTATATATGAGTTTCATTCAGTATAGTCAATATATTCAGACTTTTATTGTAATATTTCTGTCTCAGTGTGCTTCTCACTTCCTGCTTTATTTTGACAGTCATGTGTCAATATATGTATATATATATATATATATACTGGAATACATGGAATACATACATGAATACATGTAAATATATATATATATATATAGTTTCTGTCTTAGTTTCTGTCTCAGTGTGCTTCTCACTTCCTGTTTTATTTTGACAGTCATGTGTCCTGGTTGCATCATGTTCAGTTTGCTTCCCCTCTGTTAGATTTTTTCCAGCTGTGCTTCCCAGGTGTCTCCTCTTGGCTGTGATTCTCTCATGTGGTTTGTTCCTTTGTTTGCCCTTGCGTGTATTTATGTCTGTCCTGCATCGTGATCCCCCTCATTCCTGGCTGTATGTTCTGCCCGTCCTTCTAGTTTCCAGTTTAGTTTTGTATTCTTTCAGTCTAGCATTAAATATGTATATATATGTATATATCTCCATCCGCTGCCTATTTTGTGTGTGTGTAATTTGTTGATGATAAAGATTAAGCCACAGAAGCAATTGCTAAATTCAACAAACTTAAAATAACTCTCCTCTAAGTCCTTTTTATAAGCAATGTTGGCATTCACTGTTCACCGTATAATCTGTCCTTGCAAACTGGCTAAGAATCAACTTAAACTGCACTCTGTCTATTTCCAGAAACAGACACAAATTTGAAAATTATTGTGCGCCCAGTATGAAAAAGGCACATATATGCGTGCCAACCTGTGAGTGCGGGAACTGTAAAAGGTCCAACTGAAGATATTTATATAAGAGCTCGCTTGCGTTCAAACATTTTGATTCACAAATACAGCAAATGGCCTTTATTAGTAGATTGTGATTCATTCTGCGATGCTTGTTGACATCCTAGTTAAATATAACACCAAGCTTTCCACAGTAGTTGTCGAGCAGTACACGCCCTGCTCTATTATCTCAATATTTATGTGTGAAGAAGCGGCAGAAATGTGGCGTATCATTGTTCTTCTTGCTGTCGTTATTGCTGGTGTCAACTGTAGCTGTGTTAGTTATCCATAATTACCAAGTGCGGCCACATTTTATGGTGCCTTTGAGTACATATTCTACTTGATATTTTCAGCTGAATGTGTTCTGTCAGTATATTTGGGTCACTTCTATCTCAAGGTTACAGCAGGGTGGAAGGGTTAGATACCTCTTCTCAAAGCATATCCAGAGACTTTAATCAGTGTTATTGAAAGCCACAAAGGTGCAGGAAATTGCTTAAGGCTGAAATCCAAGACATACATTCTCATGACAGTATTCATTATCATTTTTTTGATTGGAGATCATGTGCTGAGGCATTCCCAGTAGAAAACAGAGGGTACATTTTCCTAGACACTTCCTAAGTCTGGGCTTCACAGGCAGACTCTCTTTGTCTTAGGGACAAAAATCAAATTCCCAAGCTTATTGCATCTGTCCCGGAGAGGTAAACCGGTAAAAGGCAATTAGCCTCAGCCTCCCAGAGGATCACCTCCACAGGGAGGACATATGTTTGTTTGTTACATTTTCAACGTTCAGCTGACAGTGGAAATAACTTGCATGCTCATTTTAGGTCAGGAGCATAAAGACTGTAATTTACTGTCATAATAGCTAACACTGAGTTTAAATCAGCCGTCTCTGTCTCAAAGTCTCAACTGAGACGATGATAGAAAGTTTTAATTGGCTTCATTATTGACACATTTGGGGTCTCCTGAGATCTTTTTTCTCAAATAAAAAACTACATTTTAAAAAACCCACATATTGACTCTGTTTTCTTCCTCTCTAATTCCTTTGATAATGATTTTGTTATTAAACTGTTTAAGTTTCTTGCTGTGTAATTATACTTAGGGGTTTACTGCAATGACATTGTATGTCACACCTGGCTCCCACCTGCCGTTTTGTGTCAGGGTACTTAAGGCTAATACATGGACTAAATCCCCTTTTAGTGACATCTGTCATATCAGAAGTGATGAACCTTTAGCTTGTGTCATACAGACTGCCATACAGTTTGAAGGTCAAATGTCTGACCACAGAAAAGTAAAGTAACTCCTTTTTCTGAATGAAATTTCCAGGGATGTTGTATTTTGTGTCAGGTTGGCTACAGACACAGTGCATCTAAACCTGGCTTGCCTTTGCAATTACACAAGGCTTTCATCATCTCATTATGGTGAGAGATGCCCAGCATATCAGAAGTAAGGTGTTCGTGTACAGAAACTGGATTTTGAAGTCAAGATGTACAATGCAATAATATGCTGCAGATAAAAGTGTTTCCTACGTTTGCTGTGAGATCCCTCGGGTTTTGCTTTGGGATAGGAATTGTCCTCTCATCTTAGATGGAGCCCAGGCACCTTCACAATGTGAGCCAAGTGTGAGTGGAGGGAGGAAGAATTAAACGCAAAAGTAGGAGAGGTCTGATGCTTACAGGCCACATGTGGATGCGAGGTAATTTAGGTGTTCATGATGGGTTCTGAATTTTAAATGACTGCAGTCTGCTTCTCAGTAAAAGCTTAATAATATAAGTGAATATCTCAATAATTAGTTCTTAACCGGCTTTGGCAGAAAAAAAAGTGAACTTATGCATGCATTTTTATTATTTCATTATTTGATGTTATGTTTTGTGGAAAAGACTCAATGGCAGGGCACACTGGAAAAGGTTCAGGGGTTTTAATGATCATAATTCAGATTCATAATGAGAATATGCAGTTATTCAGGAATTTACTGAAACAGGAAATTCATTTTCTCTGTTTCTTTGCAGAGATCGGTCCAGCTACCACCAGATTATTTTGCAGGTAAAAGTGTTTTGTTCTCACAAGTTTCTGCTTGAGGTAAATAGTCATTGTCTTTACAGGAAAGGTTGCAGATGCGTCTTCATTTCATGAACATGGAGTGAGGTAAGAAAAAAAAGCTTTCCCACAGCCTTGAGTCCAGGTAAGTGTTCAAAAAGCCACAGGTTTGAGCTCAGGTAAGTATTTCTTAGTAGGGGAGAGTTTGACTGAGCAGGTTTCTTCAGAAGGCAGGCAGGTACACCAGGACAAGATGTGTGATACAGAATAACCTTTATCAGAGTCAGAATCACCTTTATTGACCAGCTGAGCTCCAGCTATTTCTTTGCTCTCAGTTTACAAAACAGAGACAACAGGACAACAGACGATACCGACAATATGACATCAACATAACACAGACAATAACAAGATGTACAGCATATTTTGGTGCAGAGTAATATTGGAAGAGAATTAGGGAATTAATAATAGTTACTATATATACAGCATATACATAAGGATTGGCTATGAATACATATGTGTTATAGATGTGTGCAACAGAATAAAATTACATGCGTCGAAGAGAACCAGGGTTATATGCTACTGGTCACTGTTGATGAACATCAGGAGTGCTAGTGCAATTTGGGGTAGCCACACCCACTTCTGGGAGGAGATAAGCACAGTCATTTAGGACACACCAACACGGCATGCACATGACAGAGAGAGACAGATGAGAGGGAAAGCAAGTGTGAATCTGAGAGGACAGGGGGACCATTACAAATAATTTATGAGACAGTCTCCCTCTGATTATGCATGCTTATCAGACCATGTTTTTAGTAGGTAATAACTGCTAAGAAGTAATATTGGACAGCATCAAATAAGACAGGTTTTTTTTTTCAGTACTGCAGCTATAAAGTTCAAATTGGTGTTTCAGTGCTAATTAAAGAGCTCCTAAGTGGTTCTTACGCAGAAGTGCAAATTATATCTCATGGCCAATGAAAAACTCAGAAGTTACTGATTCCTTTTCAGAAGGGTTAGGTTAACCCTAATCCAAAAAAAGGCCGTGATACATGATGCAATTTATCCCTAAAAGAAGTAATAAACGATTACACAAAACAGACCTTCTTCTGGATTCTTTTTCTTCCAAGTTTTGCATATTTATTATACTTTTGCCTCATCTCTTCAAAAGCAGAGAGCAAACACGCAAAGAACGAGAGGAAAGTCGAAATGACGTGCGGCAAAGGTCATGAATCAAACAAAGCATGCTGCGATTACAGTGCCTCTTAACCACAAACTCATGTAGCTGTTAAACAAAGCAGAAAAGTCGGTCTTAAAGTGGATGTCGTCTGTGAGCCGTACACTCACACATGAGCGCACTACTTAAAAAAGTCTATGTAATATGTCATAATAAAACAGTTGCTATTTTCTTTTTCATTATTTATTTTTAAATACTGTTTTGACTATTATGTACTTGGGGTCCCCCATGGGTGTATCCGTGTACTTAAACACAAGATGTTCAAACTTCCTCACAAAAGCTTCACCAACAAAAGTGACTATGAAGAAGAGTATTTTTTGTGTGCATTTGCCACAGTTTAATGCAGTGTATGGAGTACTGCTTTATGGTGGGGCAATAAACATATTCTTTAGCTTATTGAGCAAATATTTTTGGCAGTCAAGCGCTAAGAGCCTGCGAGTGGATACAACAATTAAATTATGTAAATGTTAACAGTGTTTAAACAGTGTTTAAATGAAAGTTGAGTCTTTTTCTCTGTTCTGATTGCGACGTTGGAACTAAAATGTTAGATTTGCTTATGTAGTTACTGTGTGTGATTAATTCATCTGGGCTTAAATGTGCCATCGACAACACTGTATGTGTTTAACAATTAATTTCTCAATGTGCTCTCATTTAATTGCATCCACACATTTCAAATATTGCTTTGCACTAAAAGTTGTTACAATTTGTTATCACAACATAGTTTCTCAGCAGAAGCTACTGATTTTTTTTTTAAATTTAATTTAGTTCTTATTTTCAATGTTTATTTTTTTCCCAGCAAAGGTCTTATAGAGGGATAAAAACCTCCATAACAATTTAAGTTAGTTATCCTTGCACTGTTAAAGTAACCTTTTGCTCCTTGTTACCAGCAATCAAATTAGATTTGTGGAATAATACGTGGCGCTTGTGGTTATCAAATCCTGCCTAAAGCTAAGATTGAACTGTAAGGTGGTATATTCCACAAAAGATTTAAGAAAATTGTCAATAGTACAGAGGCCAGAATGTGGACGTATAATATGCAAATTGCAGATGGCTTTTTTTATTAATATTAATTAAAATTAATTCATGTATTCCAGTGATTATATTGCCAATATTCTAAGCGCCCTCCACTTGTTGAACAGCAAATGACTGTTTTCTATGCAGGCCTTGTATTTGATTAACATGTTTATCTTGGGAACATGCAATTATGAAGCCTCCATTAGCTCTCCATTGTCTTCCCCTTATTGAAATGGATTTTTCTCTCTAACCGTTTTCGTGGTGGCCGATCGTTAATTTAATCTGGCCTATGAGGTAGTATGAAAACATCAAAGGTCTCTGAGGCAGCACCTTGCTCCCATCCTAAGTAAAGCCTCGCTAACTCGCTTTCCAAAATAAATGCCCCCTCCACATAATTGGTGGCTGAGGATCCAGCTCATGCACGCTCCATTTTTTTCTTCTTTTTTCCCGAAGCCGCATTACTGCATAGTCACTGCGCCAGAATCCCCATGGCAACAGACATGTGCAACAGTCTGCCCCGCTCCACCCGCAGAGCTCTTTCCTCAGTCAGCTTTAGAGTACAAATGTGCAGCATCTTCCACAATGATCTACAGGGGTAGATGCAGTAGAAGGGAGAAAAGATACGTTTCATAAGTAATATGTCAACTAAAAACATCTTTTAGTTCCGCTGGTTGCCATTGGAAACTGCAGAAACTGAGGATGTGGACTAAGGAGCAACAAGCATGGGAGGCAGGCTGGAAGTAGGTGGTATATATTCACTGTGACAAGGAGAGACAGACTCTTGTTCTTAGAGGTTTTTGGTCCATAGAGCAACTTCAAACCAGTTAAAAGAGTAAGCTCTGTACCTCCACACTTTTCATTTCTTTCTTTTTTCTTTTACCATAAAGTTACTGGATGACCAGCATGACACACAGCAATACACCTCTTCGCTTTGTCTCACTTTATTTCTCTTGCTCTCTGACTCTTTCGGATGCTCATTGTCTGCCTATCTGCCCCTCTCTTCCTTCATTCTGGGTTTCTGCTCAGTCTGACCTTATGTGTAATAATATTGTGAATTGGGGTTACTGTGAGTAAAGAAGCCGGGCTGACCGGTAACCCCTATTTCCTGCTCCTACAGCACCTCATCACAGTAGAAAAGACACATGATTTCTCAATCCACACTCTGCAGTTCCCCACTTGCACGGCTTTCTCTGACATCAGCTAGGACCCAGAGTTAAAGCTCATCTCTCCTTCAGTAAGCTCTCTCTCTCTCTCTCTCTTTCTTACTTTCATTCATTGACTTTCCTGCCATTTTCGTCCTGGCCACACCCACCCGTTTTCCATAGCAGGGTCACCCGGAGCACATTTAACCTGGTTGCAGTTTCACTTCAGCCCCGTCAGTATTCATGTTTCACCACAGTCTTTTCGGTTCTCTCAGTTTTAAAGTTTTATCATTATATAGCCTGTTTGCATAACCTCCCTCTATTTTTGACCTTGCAGAAATCCTTGCATGAATCTCTTTCCACTCGTCTGATTTTTTAAACATTTTTTTTTTATTTCAATGACGTAACATTCATTCCCTCTTTTAGATGTTTCAATTCACTGGGTCCTGAATTCCACTGTTTTCTGTTGTTGTTTTAAATCAGCTAGCATGGATTATGTTGGCTGCTGCATAGCTGCATATTTGAAATCGGTCAGTATACATGATCTTAATATATAAGATATGAGTAATACGGTAAAAAACAATACAACATAAAAGGAAACATGGTAGAATATGTGTATATCATAAAGATCACAGTTTGCACTAATGCATATTTAATCCTGTTTCCTGTT
Source organism: Oreochromis niloticus (assembly GCF_001858045.2). Taxonomy (NCBI): domain Eukaryota; kingdom Metazoa; phylum Chordata; class Actinopteri; order Cichliformes; family Cichlidae; genus Oreochromis; species Oreochromis niloticus. The sequence goes on along the minus strand of NC_031966.2, from coordinate 29,334,749 downwards.
CCATTCTTTATTTTTACTGTTTTTTTAATCTTATCATTTATATCTTTTATTGGTGGGATTACTTTTATTGTATTTTTATTATGTTTCATTTAAGGTGAAATTGCCTTTGAACTTAGTTTTACTGTGTACATTGGAACAAAGGAATTCAATCATTAAGTGCCAAATCATTTTTGGTAACATTTTTCTGTAAATTTTCAAAACTAAACCACATCCACTATAGTCATACACCCCATATAGAGGGCACTGCCCTCTAAAAGACTTAACCATGACTAAACCACTTAAATTGCAGTGGTATTATGACACTATGTGCTTGAGCTGAAAAAGCTTCTGTACTCTATGTGAAAGGATAAAAGTGACTGAAAACCAAATGCCCTTGAGAGCAGTAGATTGCTCCATTGTATCACACTGCCTCCCATTTTATATATATTTTTTTCACTTGTGCGTCTTGATTTAAAGGTGCCAGCGTCCACAAGTCTGCATGACATGCAGTCCGCTGTGATAAAAGGGTGAACTCTTTAACCGTGATTAGCAGCAGAACTAGATTACTTCAATTAGTGTCTAATCACCTCCGACATTACAGATGAAAGCTGACGCCTGAGCGATTCTTAAATACCATGACTCTCACGCCCAGTGCTACCAATATCAATGACAGCCACGATTGCCTCCCTCCTTCTTCTTCTTGGTGTTCCTATTTTTTTTTTTTTTTTTTATCAAATATGCCCCTTTAGGGTATTTCTGTCCTTTTTGAAAAGGGAGATCATATCTATATGTGTCACTTACGGTACATCACTGTCTTCACATGTCATTTGCTTTTTCTGTGTGTCAATGCTGCCATTTGACAACCAGCTCTGGTTCACTGCAACAAATGTCAAACTCTCTGACAGCACAAAAGGTCACTAAAGAGCAGTTTAGGGACTGTGTTTTAATATCGCCACTACTGACTGCAATCTGGCATTATCAATACAGCCAGGAATAACACCTGTGGTAGCGTCCAAGGATGGGGGACAATATAAAGTCGCTATGACTGATGTGTTTCACATATTTGGGCAACAGGGATGGGTTCACTGGCTTTGAAGTAGAAAAAGTCAAAACAAAAGTGAAGACACTTTTGTTTTTCCTCTTTTATGTTCTTGGTTTTCTTTTCTTTCTTTTTTTGTTTTTGGTCTTGTATGGATGGTGGATGGTGAGAGCCCATAGCTGTTATTTTTACAGCACACACGTGTAAGCATTTATAAAAAGAGCAAACGTGCAAGCGCGCACACACACATACACACTTCTACCTTAACTTTCCTAAGATTGATTTCGCTGCCCAGACTAGAGAATGAAAGGATAAATTTCAACACGATCCAGCCTCATTACAAGAGTTCCATGTGGACTTAAGCTTGATGCTGCAGATGTTCTTCCAATTTAAAAGCAACCAAAATATTTTTTTCCCCAGACACTATTATTATTTCATTTGGGTCAAATTTGATTCATAGAGACGGGGAGGAGGGAAGAGAAGAAAGAGAATCTCCCAATAGAAGCAAGTCTGATATTCAATTCTCCAATGACATCTAATCCCCCTCAGTAAGGGATTATATTTTTTGCCAGCAGGGTCCATAGCAACAACATCTATGAACATGTCTTGGGCTATCTTCTCTATATTACTTGCAAATTTGAGATGGGAAAACCCTGGGCGCCCCATAAACTGTCTTTGGGGACTTCGACTCTCTCTCTAGTTCACTAATTGGTTGTCTATCCTCATTTTACCCCTTTCTTGTGCATTCAGGGGATAAGCTTCCCTTACTTTGTCTTGGCTAGTAGTTGAGCTTAATCTGGGCTGATAACAACAAAATACTGTTTCATGATCTGAGTGCAGTAATTCACCCGGGAAAGTGTAGGGCAACACAAAGTATGAAATGATGTCATGGCTTTGTCTGTATAAACTTCTTGAACCATCCCTGCTCTCATTAGTAAATGCACCAGGTCATTTATTCATTAAACCTGGTTTCTAGTCACTACGTTGGACAATATTTCCTGTGACGTGACTATATCACAAGCATTTATAGCTGAGCTGAGCAACATATCAGCTCAGCCTTGTTGGAATGCAGATGATTTCCCTACTTTCACTTCTAATTAATCAGACTACATATGAATATATGACTCAGCTTGAAATAACTGCACATCATGAGTGTGTTAAAGTCATGCCTATTTAATGTCCCTCTGCTTTTCCACTTTGATAGCTCTCCTAATTCCTATCTTCCCTCTGCTAAAAAGCCAGGACTCACCAGCTTAGTACCGATTGCTTCTGTTTCAGGGATTACACAGTGCACATTTGTGCTTTTATCTGTGTGTCTCTAGTGTTACCATATAGAAAATTTATCAAAATACCAAATGAATAATAGAAAGTCCAAAAAATGCCAGATTATGGACAAAAGAAGGGTGGGAATTCATAACCGTCAGTTCCCTCCACACCATCCATGGACTGAGCCCTTTGAAATATATCTGGATCTGGATTAGTTTGTTAAATTCATACACAGTTTAAAAGATGGACATATTTACTGTTTTATCACCCACTGATTTCTGAAGTCCATTTTTGAAGCCTCAAGATGAGTATTTAGCATTTATTATGTTGGTTGCAAAAATGAAACTGCAAGCTTATTGGCTAAGGATTTGGGTGGAGGTCTTCTTGTAACCACTGCTATCGCCATTTAGTGGCCTTAAGTTATAGAGTAGAGAAGTTTCGCCTGTTTTATTTTTCCAACCTGCAATTACTGTCCATGTTTTTACTGTTTATGGTTGAATATTCTTGTGAACATCAAGAGGATGTCATCCAGTTTTTCTTGTGCATGTAGTTCAGTCTTTACTTTTATTTACACATTTAAAAGGCACATTAACATACTAACTTCAAAACAAGATGGCTGTGAAGACCCACAGTCATTCAGGTCATGGTCATAAATCCAACTGACTTTTTTAAAATTGCGCTTAACAACCTAAGCTAACCATATCAAGTATTTGTGCACTTTTATGAGATTAAAATAAACCGAACCTCTTTCACAAAGCCAGTGTTGCACATACAGTCATACAGTGAGTGAATAAACCACACTGAGATAAAAAGCATTAATAACTAGTCGGTTTACTACTAAAAAAAAAGTCCAGGTGTTTTTGAAAACTTTGAGTCCAATGATTTGATGCTGTAAAAGAAAAAAAAAAGATCATTAGAACAGCAAACACAGAAGTACTGTATAAAGTTGCATGCTCCCTACCTTTCAGCTTGATTTATAGTTATGGCTTCACTACTCTCCTACCTTCCACCTCCTCCGAGTTCAGTTTTGGTATTTGTTATCTTGATTATGGACTGGAGGATTATAATTGAATATTTATTGGTCTTTGTCCATGCACAACTCAACATTAATCATTTCTCTACTAATCCAGCCTGTCTTTTATCTTCCCACATAAAGGAGTGTTAATCCCTAAATCCCTGTTTGGAGCACGCAGTCATTTCTCCTGCTCACTTCATAAAGTGCTATTGGCTAGCTTAGTCAGGTGATGATTGCAAGTCTGCAAGGTTAGACACAATACTTAAAGGTATCACTTTGATTTGCAAATTGCATGTGTTTCTATAATGACTAGTTTTTGAATAAACTTGTGGAGCGAGCAGTTTTGGTTGTTTTTTTTTACATTCTCAGCTTATTCAGAATGCCCTTAAACAACTGAGCTTCAGAGAAATCTAGTTAATCCTGCACATACAGCTCTTTGGTTTTGGGATAATGATGCAACTCTTCAACTCCTTGCCTTCATACAGGATAACGTAAGCTCTAGGTCTGTATTTATGGCACATCTGAGGGTAGGGAGTTAGTCCTTATGGGTTTGAAACTCCCAGAGTGGTGAACCTTTAGTCTCACTTTTAGGAACATGAGTAAAAGCTGTTTATCAGTGTTCTTAACCAGGGAAAGCTGTGCCATTCCTTTAGGATTTAGAGGGAGCTTTAGCGATGTCCCAGGAGTTCCCAGCAGGACAAAAAAGATAACACACATATGCATGCACATTCCTATACTGGAAGAAGTACAAAATGTCCAACAGACAATTTCAAATAGCATCTCGATGAGATTCAAACTTGGTACAGGTAAAGTATCATAAATTACAATAATTGCACCCAGGATTGGAGTCAAGCCACCTTTCAGCCAGCCAGTTTCAATCTCAAGAATAGCCCAATTTTTCATGATGAAGAAAACAGAATAAATGCAGCAAAAGTTCAGTTTTCATCATCCAGGAGTTTCCATCAGAATCACGTCTAGAATCTCATTTTAAAGAAGGTAGCAAGTATTAGGCAGTGTAGTTTCATAGAAACCAAACAGAACTGCCATTAATTCAGAAAGCTTTTTATTTGATCATTTCATTTTAATGTATTTTTCTATCCAACACACCAACTTCATAAAATAACTGAAACTAATTAGATTAGATCCATTTATCCTTTTTGGTTACTTGGTTACTTTGTTTCTTTCTTTGATTTGACTCTATAGTATAAACATTAATTCTTGAACATTTTGATTTCACAATTCATTTATCACTTGCATTATTTGTCAGTGAACTAAAGTAACTATGTTGTTTGTGCTGTTCTGCCTATTCTTTCTGTAGTCTCACCCTCCTCATTTCTTTGCCATCATCATTTTCAGCAGATGTTGTATTATTTACTATTCAGAGGTGACAAAACTATATAATGTATTTACACCTTACTGCAAACACAGGCCATGCTTCAAAATTTCTTAAAATGTTACATTTTTTCTTCAAATATTTGAATATTATGTGACTTGCTTGCGTCTGCTTAAATATCAAGCTATTTGAATTGATTCAGCTTGTTGTTGGGCTGTAAGTTAACATGAGTTTTCATAATAAGAATGACTAGGCTTGTCTTCATCTCTCACTGTGTGCTTGTATGAACTTTTGTATATTAAATGGCTAAAGCAGTGTTTCCAATCACTGTCCCGCAGCACATAGGTGTGCCATGGAAGATTATCTGGTTTCACCTGATTGGTTCTCAAGCAACCAGAGTGAGTAACGGGCAGAACAATTACATTCTCTTCCAATAGAGGGCAGTACAACTTCTTGCTCCAATTAAATTGGTTGCCAACTGCCAGTAAAACATGCTGCCAGTGAGACTACGCAGCATGTAATAGCAATACATAAATATTCGAAAAGAAAAAGTAGTCTGGGCCAAAGTCCAGCTCTTAAGGTCAGGCTGGGACTATGCAGCTGTAAAATGCTGAATGTGTCGGCTACGTTTTGAAGAGGTTAGGTTACATGATTGTTGACATAAATTAGCCTGTTTAGTTAAACAGAGAGACCAACCAGAACTAATCCGATTGGCCACCGGCATTGATTTACTTAAATGTAGTTCCAGGATAATAATCTATATTTAATCATTTTTCCATTGATACATTAGTGTTATGGAAATGCATAGAACTGAATCTTTTCTTGCTGCTTGATGTTACAAAAGAGTTAAGAGGACAGCAGCAACGGTTTGTATGGCCGAGTACAATTATGCCCTCAAATACCGAAAAACAAAACTTTCCAAAATGGTGAGGTAGATCAACATCCTACCAGAAACAGGTCTGACCAATTGATAGCCATCTCAGTAAAACCTCTGGGCAGTTATTTTAGGAGTTTGTTTACAGCTCAGTTCAAGTGCTCACCCAATCAGAACACTTGAACATATTCTGTGCTAATGCAGTATGGATAAGGTATTGTACACCATTAAAAATGAAGCAAATTTACCAATTTCACATGTACAGGACATAAAGCAGATGACTGGCTGGATCAAAACTGCCTGCAGCTCTTAATCAGGGGAAGCGATTCACAAAGTAGAACTTGAAATATGACTCATTTCAGTGCTAATATTGGTAGTGCAGTGATTTGAAAAGAGTCTGTTATTTCATTTTTCTTGCCATTATTGAAGTTAAAGGAAATGCTTACAAAAGATAACAAATTCAGGGAAATGATTGTCAAGTTTGAAAAATGTGCTTTTTAATACTGTGCTCATCTTGTATCTAACTATGTAGTAGAGAGTGAGCATTTTCAAATTAACACTACAGTGCTTTGTTATGTTAGCAGAGCAAAAGTAAAATGAACTTACAAGATTATCCATCAGTTTTGCTATCAGGCCTTGTGCCAGTGGTGGCACGCTTTCCAAAGACAGAGGAAATAGGCTGGCTGCTGAGAACCATTTTGGCTGCCTAGGTTCTGTCCCCCCAAGCAAACCCTATCTTATTCTGGAGCTTCAAGTTGGCACTTTTCATTTTAGCCCCATTCCTTTAATTCAACGAATTTAAAAAAGGCCATTAAATTATTAGATAATATCATAGCTGATGTTATTCCAAAGAGGGAGTAGTGAATAAGTGGATGCTATTCTGTAGGCATCTACCACCACAATAATGCATCAAATAAAATTCAGATATTAAGCATCATTTTTAGACTGAAACATAGCATCTAAAAGGGGCTCAAACAAAGAGTAAGCAAAATGTTTCCAAAACCCAAACAAACAAGAAGGAAACAAAGACAGACAGAGCACGATAGTAAACACAGTATGTGATAAAATTATGCCCTAATATAGCCTCATCAGCTGAGGCTCATTTTGTCAGACTTGCCATGGTTTGAGGAACTTTCTTTGTTTGTTTCCTTCCATCTTTCTTAATGTGGTCTCACTATAACTCGGGCTTCACTACAGGAGACTACTACAGATGATTTTACTTGATTAACAAACTACTGAAGATGAACATCTGGAAGCAATTAACCTTCAGACCTACATTTTTACCCATGGAGCAGCATGCATCAACTGGGCTTTGCTCCAGTTCTCTAAAACCCCTCTACTTTCTACAAAAACCACACATCTTTATCGCCGTACAGGGGAAAAGGTTGCAGCAATGTCTCTGTTTGTCTGATTGTACCACTCTAGGTCAAAAGTCATTTTCACAGATGTCTGGTCAGCACTCTAAAAAACAATCACCTGAATCGTGGTGCTGAATAGAAGTTAATTATTATTTATCTGCCTGTCCTCACAAATTAAGAGACGGTGCCAGCAACCACCGTCTGAATAAAAAATATCCACTTATTAGTCATACTAGTGAAAATCAAGTTATAGACAGATTCCATTTGACTTTTTATCTTTTTTGTATGACCTTGTCTTGTGTTGCCATGGGTGACGATTTTCCCAGGCTTGTACTGTATATATCATTCGGGTCTCGACTTTTATGCGTGCCAATGCAGAAATGCTGCATGTGCACAGCACTCTGGGAGAAACAAACACCATAAAGGCTGCAGTCTTCGTCCACCTGATCCAGTAATTTGTGGCCAAGGTTACAGAGGTAACACAATCTTAAGGGAGTTCTGTGCAATGCTATGTAGGTCTTTCTTGGATGAAGTGAAAAAAAAGAGTAGGGCTTTCTTTATTTGTGGTGCAGTCAAAGCTCTTGTGAAGCACTGGTCAGTTTAATGTGTGAACTGACTACTAAAAACTGTGACTTTGCCAGCAAAATTATATCAACGTTAGCAAAGAAAACTAACAAAACATGATGACTATCAGTAAAGTGAAACCGGTGCCTTCCTTTATTGTAAAGGCTCTGGTTCATTAGATAGTTGGATTTTCCTAAAAGCACATTAATGCATCTCAGGACTACTAGTACCAGCTATGCACACAGAGCAGCTAGTAGCAGACAGCAGCTTGCTGAACCAAATTGTATAAAAAAGATAAACTGTCCTCTGGTGCTTGAATAAAAGCAAAGACTGAGGAAGAGGGGAAAAAAGTTAATTCATCATCTTTCAGTTACCACATGAAGCTGACTGTGTTGCTGTTACTATATTTATTTGCCGTCTTGCTTTAGTGCAAAATGCAATTTGTTCCCTGAAAGAAGTTGTATCTGGAAAAAGTCGTCTTTAAAACTGCAGCTCTGTCGTTTCTCATATGGGGAAGAAAAGTAAAAGGAACAGCAATTTACAGCTGCACATGTAGACTTGACTTGGAGTTGCACTAAAGGAGGGCCATCTTACAAACTGCTAGTAGTGCTGCTGCAGGAAATTTGATTTGATTGTAACACAGACACAGGCACAAAGCTAGCAGGTATAGTTCACAAAAAAAGGCAAGAGTAATGTGTTGCTTTTTTTTTTTCTCAGCAAATCACAGAATTGTTGATTTTTGGACAAATAATCTCAGGGCATAATGTGTTATTTTAACCAAAGGCTGAAAATGAGAAAGTAAATGAGGAAATGTAACACTGAAAAGGCCTAATGCTCAGTTTTAATTGTGGCTTTGACTTTCTTAATATACTGCACAGTGCAATGGTTTGCAAACATGTCAGTAAAGATTTTTTAAATACGGCTGAATTGCAGATTTCTTTGTTCCATATATGTTAGCAGCCACTATGGTTATTTAAATAAATTCTCAAAGCTAATTAACACATAAAGTACTTCTGGATTAGATACTCAACTATGAAGGTTTTGCCTCCTCACACAACTTCAAAAAGCATCTCCTCTCACTAGCAGCTGAAGTAGTTGTACTTTATTTAGTACTTTAAAAACTCTATATAAAGTGCTAAAGTTCAGTAAATTTTCTGTTCCATTACTATTAAATAGTTATCATAAATGTTAACTTGTTAATGTCTTCTTTTAACCATTATCAGTTACTCGAAGGCCTCATTAGCCATCTGTAAAACTACCATTAAGGCAGCAGCTAGCAGCTATGGCTAATAATACTACAGCATTAATGTGGGACCTAAGATAGCACAATTACTCGTACCTAAAAACTCTTTCTCAGTTTTGCCAGATCCAGTCAGTGTTTTGTGTGAAAAATAAAATAGGTAATGATGTTTTATTATCTTATAAATAAAACTATTACATGAAAATTGCGTTATTAGCGGACACTAATTTAGGCATCAGCCTCCAGTGATACTAGCCATCATGTAATACCTTCACTGGAGGGCATTTCTGGCTTTATTGTGACACAGCTTTCAAACAACATCATTGGATGAGTTTGATGTTCAGGTGCAGTGAATTATTGAATAAACTGTTGATACATTATAACTGTTGAGACTTGTTAATGACAATAAAGTAATTATTTTTAATGACTGTCAGAGCACATAACCTGCTGTGCTCTGACAGGTTAAATAAGTTGACCTGGGGTTGTTTGGCTTACTTAAGCTTAGTGTTTTACAAAATGAAAAGCATAATGTCAGTCCATTCAGGGACTATTTAAGCCACATCTCAAAGTTCTGTCAAGTATTTTCCCTGCTGGTGTCATATTGCATACCTAATGCCACAGTGGTCATGGTGGATTAGTTTAAGCTGATGGACCTTTTGGGTGAGCACCTGCATTTGGAGCGGCTCTGACTCAGGTGGTGGAGCGGGTCGTCTACCAATTGGAAGTTGGGTGGAGTTCGCATGCCAAAGTATCCCTGGGCAAAATACTGAATCCCGAGTTGCTCCCGGTGCATCCATCAGTTGTAAGTGTGTGTGTGAATGTGAGAAAAGCAGTTAGGCATAGATAAAAGTGTTGTTTGAATGTGTGTGTGCCTGAATGAATAAGACTTGCAACAGAAAGCAGTTGAGTAGAAAGTTGTTACATAAGTACCAAGCCGGTCCATTTGGAGGCAAATACTAAGCTCAAAGGGCAACAAGATCTAATTTTGCTCTCATACGGTAATTTATTAATTAGCAAATGAAGTGAAATAAAGTTAATGCTCTACACGACTGATATAGATTGTCATGGTCACACGAATAGCTTGATAAATTATGTAAAGATAATGTAAATGTCTTGTGCTGTGATATCAGGTCACAAAAATCTTTGAAAGAATACATTTTGCTATGAGGCACCAAAGCATGTGTCACTTACCCATGATGCCAAAAAACACAACGAAATGAAAAGAGCTCCTATGTTTTTGTAATGTTCACCCAAATTAACACCAACAGCTGATTTGCTGTGTTAAAGTGACAAAAATATATAAAAAGTGTTCATTATTTAGACAGTTTGTTCATGTATGTGTTTCGGCTCTTCTTAATTTACCAATGCTGCCAACACGTTTCAAAAGACGCTACTTTTACTTTGAAGGCAAACTGTCTCTGTTTCAGACATGCGTCGCATTTGTTCAATTTTCACCGTGCTAATTGGTAAAAGGAACAAGCCGACGCTTTTGTGTGCTAAACTGTATTTCACATCTTTGTCCAAAGTGACACAAAGTTTTGATTTTGTTTAGAAGGCGTCAGCATTTGAAGAATGAATTTGTCTTTGTTGGTATGTATTTGCATTCGCACAAGTAGGACAACGAAGAAAAAAAACTGAAAAGTGGCATTTCTCATTATACGACTTCAACAACTGAAAATGAATTATACTTCATAAATGGACCCAAAGAGCCTTGCAACACAAGTGAAGACTGTTTACTCTTAGTTTTGAATATATTCCAGCATTTTTCATTACTACGGATGTCAGCTTAATGACTTGAGTGAAAAGTTGAACCTCTGAATAATATATATGAATATTAGAATAGCTTCATATTTTGATTTGCCTCTAGCATGCACTGAAGCTGGCATGGACCGCAGCTTTGTGTAAAATATAATATTCCAAAGAGTATTTTGTTATGCTAGGAGTGCATAGTTTTCTCAGTCTTCAAGCAAATGATCAGTAAAGTTGAGGTCAGATGACTGCGGGGGAAAGCGCTCCTCTTTGGAATTAAAGTTCTTGCTAAGCTTTTAGATGTGTTTGAGCTCCTTATCCTGATGCACTATGAATCTTTCACCACAAAGATGCAAACCAGAGAGTGTAGAATGAGAAATGGAGAGCTACTTCTCCTTCATGGTGTAGGTGTCCAACTCCACAGTAGACAAAATACCCCCCAGACCTGACTATTCCCATTACCGTGATTCACTATGTGTTTGATGTACTGTAATATCAGTCTCACTCGCTCTTGCTTCGCCTCCTTATATACACCCCAGTAAAGGGCCAAGTCACAAGTACCAGTTCAATTTTCATTTTAAAGCTATTTCTGTCTAATGTAAAAATAGACATTATTATCTTGAAATGTGAATGCTTAAACACTCACAAAACGCTTGCAGTGTTTTTGCAGACAATAAACACTTGGGCTTAAATGTTTGATGCTGAAGTACCTAAAAGTAATTTATATCACCAGACATTTTGATTTTTTTTTTTAAAGTTAACTTTCTGCAGCCACAAACTGTAGTAAGCGCGTGTATTTTAGACAGATGGAGATGTGATTGTTGAAATTCCCACATTTTCTTTACATCCATCTTTCCTTCCATATCATGATGCTTTAGTGCGATTGCATGTTAGAGCAACTGTTCTGTCATAGTCCTGAAAACCTTTTCCCGAAACAAAGCCTATGGGCTGAGCCTCCTTGCATGTAAATCTTGCCTCTTGCCATCAGTGGCCTGTTTACAAGCTTCTTGCTAGCACCCTGAGGATAAATGGGGTGAAAAGTGTAGCAATCAGACAAGGCTATACAGTTGTTGTTGCGCCATTTATTTCTGGGGGCTCCACTACCTCATTTGGGTGGCAAACTAGCTGGTGAGGTGTCCCATTTGTTGTTGTTGTTGTTGAGCAGTGGTCCTCTATTATTTTCTCCTTTTCTTTTTTTCTTTTAGTTTTTACATGCCATTAACGATAAAAGGAATAAAACTGAAACTGGAGTAAAATAAAAGTCAAAGTCAACTGAAATGCATTTGATACTTCTCCCCCAGCTGTCCACTCAACACCTACAATGACTCTCTGCTCTACCAGTGGAGCCATATTTGCAGTTTGTGAGCCACTGTCGCTGAGTAAACGCCCATTCTGTATCATTTTTTCATGTATAATCACGGATAAATGAAACACTATTGCAGCCAATGAGGCCGCTCCCATAGGAACACAAAAATCTTTGATTTTTCCGCTCTGGGAAATTGTTAAATTTCAACAGCCCATGAGATTGATAAAATGGTGTATAGTGATTTCAAATCAAATATTTATCACATTTGGCATGACACCAGGGAGTCTTTATGTGTTTGAGCAGCCAGAACAATTTGATAAGTCTGACAAAGGACGTTGTATTAAGAAACAGATATACATGGAAGACAATTGCTGTTTCCACTGCTGCACGCTTCTTTTCTCCTCCTCCTTCTCAGAGTGTGCCATTTTTCTCGCAGTGAAAGTGATATTATCAAAGAGGCCCATGTGCGACCGGTTTCGGAGCCTTAGAATAATGACGAGAGATTTAACGGTATTTGTCTCATTCTTTGTGATGCAGGCAGTCAGCAGGAAAACAACTTGTCTTCTCTCATTATTGATGTCCAAAGTCTCTGTAAGTGGGTTAATTTGCCATCTGTTGAATCAAAACCAAAACATAAACTACTCCTCAGTTGCTTTGATACTGTACTTCAGTTTTCTGCTTTACTGATTGAACGTGAAATATCAACCTGAATGAAGAATTTAAGAATGACCCCTACTGGATGACAAATGTGAACTGCCTAAATCAGTGTTTCCCAAACTTCTGGAGCCACGGCACATATTTCACATTAGAAATATCACACGGCATACCACCAAACAAAAATGTCACAAAAAGCATATTGATAATTTTCCCCTGCGCACCAGGCATAGAGAATTGGCTCAGTTTGCTCCCAGTATACCTTTTTTGCTTTGTTCTGACCACTACTCATACTACGGCCTTCGTCTGGGTCGGAATTTTCTCCAGGATCCATGTCAGATTCTTTTCAAATGTTTATCTATTGCTATTATGCATGGCTATTATGTAATTTCTTCTTCATCTTTTTCTATTTTACTGCCAGTTGGCAACCCATTTAATTATAGCAGGTAATTGCACTGCCCTCTAGTGGAAGAGAATGTAATTTTTCTGCCCGTTACTCACGCCGATCACTTAGAGCAGCGGTCCCCAACCCCCGGGTCGTTTGGTACCGGGCCGCGAGAGTCGAGGCTCGGTTGAGAAATTTATGGTTTTCAGGGTTTTGTTTTTTTTAATCAGTTTTTATCCTTTTATTGTTAACTCGGTTTCCCTGGGTCTTTTCCCATGTGTTATGAATACATCTTCTTTTTTTGGTACCGGTACTGGTTTTATTTTGTTGTATTTATCCGCGACACCTTAAAGGCCGGTCCGTGAAAACATTGTCGGACATAAACACAAAAAAGCGCAAAAAGGTTGGGGACCGCTGACTTAGAATACTATAGTATCAGGTGGAACCAGATAATCTTCCACGGCACACCTGATCATTTCTCACCACAAACCTATGTGCTGCGGCACGGTGGTTGGGAAACACTGGGCTAAATAACACATTTTATTGGTGAATCCAAGGTCTCCAAAACCTCTGCGATTTGCAAGCATTAAGTGTACATGTAACATCAGTCTAATTAATAGACTAAATGGTATACAAAGTCAGACATTGCAACTTTGGATAGCACCTTCAACTAATCAGTGATATAAATCTATAAATCCAGAGTCACCTGGAGTTAGAGCACAGGTAATTACACGATTTTTTGCCTTTTAATTTCCAAAACCCAATTAGCTTTTTCGCTCCAAACACAACACTAATTTACACAAAACATTACGCACCGAACAAAAACTATAAAACCTGCTCATTTCTTAGAATCTGTTTAAGCTGGTGTGGCATACAAGTACATTTGCAAGCATGCTTCTTGCTGCATGGGGGAAAAATCGTCTTCTTACAAGATGGAAGTAGTAAATGTGAAAAGTATAAACATTTTTTGTGAGTTTTGCAGCCTCCTGTGTTACTGAGCAAGGCGTGGAAAATATCACAGCAAACAAATGGAATTAAAAAGCAATTTCTCAAAATAAAGCTTAATCTTTGGCACAGTACACAGAAGGGGGGAAACAAACCTAGTGATTTATTGTGAGTGTTCAGATCTGGCCACCATTGATTAACTGTGTCCTTATGCGGCTCCACCTCAAACACTACGCCTAAATGATGATTAAAAACAACCAGCGAAGAGTGTAAAAGAAGGTGAAATAAATATGTTCTCGTTAATTCAAACAGATGTAAAGAACATCAGAGTCTACGTTTTTGTTCTTTTTTCTGCTTCATTTACTCTGTTGAAGGCTGCTGATGAATATTAAGTATGTTTATCCGGGTTCTTTTGTCAGTGGAGATGGCTTACCATAATGACACTGCCAAGATCGTGTTGTTGTATTAATTTGGCAAACAAAAGCCATTCATCTCTGGTTTTCTGTATCTCTCAAACTGTTACACACCCAGGTGGGAATAAGATCCAAACAAAAAGTGATCTGATCCTCTCAGTTAACAAGACATTTTAGCAAGTCTCTCATTAACTTGATGTCATCATATTGAAAGTGATGCAGCTGATCCCAATAGTCCCATCTCCGGCAGGCTCCTTAAGTTATAATAGGCAACAAATAATCATAAAGATGACAATAAGTTGTTGTAAATCAGATTTAGTCAGTACTGCCATATTTTTCTTGTCATACTTCATCCAACAAAACTTTCAGAGTGGATTTAGTTCCTAAATATTACTCCATGTGGGGGAAAGTATTCACTATTGCCATGAGAAAAGGCTTTGTTTTTCTCTTAAATACCAAGATGAAAAGTCTTTAAATATAAACTGGTTTTCTACCTTGTGGCAAAACTGGTGTACGTTGAGTTGTGTTAACATTCTCTCCAGCCTCTCAAGGAGTATTCATTCGTTCCCCGCAGTACCACTCAGATATACCCTTATCCTTCTTATCCTCAGCAAATCAATACCTACCTCAGCTACTTTGGGAATCCACCATCCACACACATCAACTAAGAAGTGATGCTTCAGAAGCACAAAGCTGAAATCCTTGGTGGAAATCTTTGCTTGTGTTAGCATCTTCAGGTATAACTCGCTAGTCTTTGAGCGTACTGAGGAGAGAGTAACACGGTAAATCATGCTCGTCGCTGCACACATGGGTTAATAGTCGGGTTATTTGTGCATTTCTCCTCCATGCTGTCAATGAATGTGTCTCTTTTAATGAAGCCTCCGAAGGAAAGACCTCCAGCACATTAGCAAATCAAATATAAAAACTTTCAATCAGTCCATTTTCTCTCTGTAAATTAATTTCCTTAAGTCTTGCACAATGTCTAAGAGGATAATTAATAAAAAATGTCTTTAATGGAGGTCAGTGGAGTTGGTTCAAGCCATTAATCTAATCATACATCATTTAAAAATCATATATCATATTGCACGTGTTTGTATTTGACGTTTCGTTGCACTTAACAGTGCAGTAATATTGCCTGCTTCTTGTAATCATCAGTGCATGAATATTGATGTGGTATCTCTCCAGGCACTTCATCTAAAATGAATGAAGACAGGCCTCCAGCTCAGACAGATCTGCACAAACACGGCATGCTCATTAAAGACCAATTGTATAATAATGTGCACCTGTCTAGAGAAATGAAAGGTAGCCTCCCTTCCTGCACTGAGATCTGAAAATAGCCACTAAAATATATATGTTTTCTGTATTTTATTTTTTAATTTTATTTATTATTTTTTGTATGCATTTATTATTCTTGTTATATTTAATTTTACAGGGAGGAGCAGCTATTAATTTACTGGAGAACAATTAGACTTGATGCAAACAAAAAGTTTTCAGAGTTTAAATAACTTTTTTCCATTAATGTTCATGGTCAGTGTGATGATGGTGGTTAAATTTAGGTGTCAATTTTCTGCACATGTTTTAGTGATGATGATGAAAATGATTTTTTTTTAAAATATATGATATAACAGCCATTTTGCTGTAAGATATGATTTGCTCCTGAATCCCAGACAAAATGTTCAGCTCTCTTCACAAGCTGGGAAGTGCTGAGACCAGATGGGTCAAGTCACGTGACTGAATTGCACATCTCATATGCTAATTTTGCATATTGCAATGGGAGTTGGGACTTAAGACCTGAACCTGGCAATCTGAAAGCAAACAGAGATAATTTGAGTGTCCCGTCCAAATGAGTTACATCATTCTGAGGTTTTGTTTGCAATAGAAATATCTCTTCAGGCATTTTAAGTAGCTTTATTGCAGAAGCATTTTCACAACTTTCATGAGTGCCTAAAGCACATTCTGCCTTATTATTTACTTTTTCTTAAGTTGAACATATGGTGTATATGGTGTTTGGTAGCTACTGATTTAAAGTAAGTATGGGGATATGCAAAAATACAATTATATTTGCAGTCAAAGCAAAAGACAACTGTATTTTCTTTTACATCAGGACAGTTCTTAGACAGTGTTTCCTTCCATAGAGGTCACTTTTTTGTACTTTAATACATCTTTCTATACATTTTTTAATGATTTGTGTATTGAGTCCAAATCAGAATAGTTTAATGACTGTTCAACATTAAAATCTTTTTTTTGGACACTGGGAATCATTAAAGCCAGAAACCTTAAAATTCTTTCAGCCCTTTGGCCTCATCTGTGAAGATTATCTCTGAAGCTTATCCTTCTCACCAAGGTGGATGATACTGCCCGTGTGAACCGATCCTCTGATTTATTCAAAACAACACACTAATGCCGCTTCAACTGAAATAGAGCATCAACTCCTGCTTGCTATGGGTTATCTTCCAGAAAAGAGGTGCTTGCTCATACAGTCGGTGTTAATGTACAAGCAAATGTAAAAGCTTTTATGAACAGTTTGTAATGTACATCTAGCAGTTTGGGTGTTAGCTTTGCATACTCTTGAGGGGATGTTTCTCCTTTAACTGCATGAAATTTACCATGGACTTAGGTAATGTAACTTTACAGAAGGATGTTATGCCACCGACTTTGCTGTTTTGTGAGAGTACAAGTGCCACGATATATGCAGTTTTGGACAGGCTGATTCAAATTTGTCTTCCCTCAAAAATCATGACACAGAAATATTCCTTAGAGCTTTGGAGAAGCACTGAGGTTTACTAGTGAACTGATAACTCTTAGGAACACCAGCATTTTCAGGCTACAACAGCAAGACTCCAGCTTGTGTTCCTAGTCCCCATAATGAGCTATAGAAATCTCAATTTCTGCATCAGTAACTAATGCAAGTCATATTTGATGTTGCATCTGTTCTGTTGACATCCTGCTCTTTGAAGCTCGCTGAGTACAGGCTGCACCAAAAGGCTATTCTTCCTTTGCTGCACTGCTTATCACTTTCTTTCTTTCTTTCTTTTTTCTTTCTTTTTTTTCTTTTTGCTTGGAGACTTTCCAAAGAGCTAATTCTTTTTTTCTGGATGGCTGAAGGCATTCAAGCCAATCCTGTGAAGCAACTTCTGCCATGCTGCACTGCACCTACTACAATCCAAACAGGGTCATGACTCGGGGGTATCTGCATGCTGTTGAAATGACATTCCTCTCTGCTGAGTTGGTGCGTGTTGTATGATCTGGGCAGCTGTCTGATGTCAATTTTACTAGAGGCCAATGCACAGGATGTCATAATGAACAGCATGAATAAGCAACAGCCACTGTAATTAGTTGTTTTTTGAAGCTAGATTTATCATTAATTACATAACATTCTTTACTTCTCCATCTGTGGGATAGGAACATTGATTTCTTCCCAGTTACTCTAGAAATTATAAAGGAGTTAGTTTTTAAAAAAATCTATGCTTAGAAATTCCTGTTAACAATAAGTTTAAGGAAGCAATTAGTTCACAAGTTGGTAAATGTGTTTGGAGTGTCAAATAGGTTTTCTATCCTTGGGCTGTGTTGGGTTCTTGTGTTTACAACGCCTGACTACTTAGGTTCTACCTTTGCCATCACAGCTGCTAGCTGGGTGGAAAAAGGTTTCTAGGCACTAAAGTCAAATGCACTGATTACAATGTCTGAAACTTAGTGTAAGTGAAATGACAGCATAACAGATTATGTTTAAAATGTCAGTTTATTTGGTTGATAATCCTCATCCCAAAACTGAGATTGCCCAGTTCTTGCTTAGCAAGTATAACATGAAATAGTTTACCTGTAAACATTAGGATTTCTCTCTGTATGTTAAAGTGGTGTTCATATGACTATTGTACTGGACTGCAAAAAAAGGCACGTATGCTGTGCAGAAGTCTTGAGCCACCCCTTATTTCTTATATTGCTTTAAACCAGTTTTGAGCAATAGCACTGCATACTTTCTGTGAAGGTCTTTTAAAGTTTTTCTTTGGACATTGAATGCTTTTCACTCATTTTCTACAGCAGACGGGCAGTATCTGAAAGTCATGTCCTTAAGAGATAGGACAAATCCAGCAAAGACCTGACACAGGAGCTGATAGATATATCCAGCCCTTCATTTGATCCATCTACTGTTCACTGAAGCTTCATCAGAAATGGTCTCAGTGGAAGGACTGCTGCCAAGAAGCCATTCTTAAGGCGGGGAAACAGGGAGAAAAGGCTGAGGTATGCCAAATTACACAAGAATTGGACTAAAAACTGGTGGCAACAGGTCTTATGAAGAGATGAATCCAACTTTGAAAATTTTGGCAGCAGGAGAGATATCAGAGAGATACAACTGTGAGTGCCATCTGTAAAAAAAACAGTGTAGGCAGTGTTATAGTTTAGACTGCATGTCAGCCAGTGGTGTTGGGAATCTTGTCAAAACTGATGGAATTATGAAAAGATCAAACATTTTGACCATATCATTTACCATGTGGAAAAAAGCATACCTGAATGGTCAAAAAGCTCAAGGAGTTCAGGCTGTACTAAGGAATAAAGGTGGTCATACCAAAATAAGCTCATTAGAATTGTAAAATTCTTTTTGTCTCATTTACCCCATTTCCATGTATTTCTGCACATACTTCAATAAATTGCTACATCTATTTACCATTTCACTGGCAAAATAAAAAGAAATCCAAGGTGGCTCAGGACTTTTGCACAGTACTATATTAAGTAAACCAATAATATTATACATCCCTACTACAGTAACTAGCTTACTATAAATGCTGCTGTAACCTCTTTTGTGAATTCCAAGCCATATATCACTGCTCAGTTCCACTGTCTGGGGAGCTTAATGCCAAGATCAAGAGAAGGCCTGTTAATGACAGAAAAACTGACCACTGGGAAAAGTGGAATTCATGGAGTTTACCTTTTACTTATCCTCTTACTCGAGACAAACTTGTTAAATCTGTCACATCCTGCTCATTCTTAAAACTCCTCTGTCTTATATATGAAACATTTCAACGGGTACATTGTATTATGTTGTTGTGCTGCTTCTGTACAAATAAACTTTAATAATGATCAGCTTCTATGGTCCAGGAGACATTTTACATTTTCTGTATACCACTAAGACAGCTTTTAAACGTAAATAAATGTAAATATGAATATTGCACTGTTATGAGGGAAAAAAGTTTCATCTTCTTTGTATAGTAGCCCTGTGTTTTTAAATTCCATACCAATTTCAGTGCTATTGTCAGGGGCTGTGAGTTTTGAGTTTGTTTTATATTTTGGTTTTCTTATATTATGTTGGAAATATAAAAAGTTCTTCTGTTGCCACTATAGTTGGGATTTAGTTGAGTTTCATTCTAGTTTTGTTTCTTCTAGAACTCCTGATTTACAAGTCTCTGTGTTGTTGTGTCTACGTCTCTCCATGTTTCCTGTTTTATTTTCAAAGTCTTGTGTTTCTATGTTCAGTGTGCTTAGTTTTACTCTTCCCCTGTGGTGTCATTATGTTCATTTGTGTTAGCTGTGTTAGCCCCAGGTGTTTCCACTTCCCTCATTACCCTTCTGTGTATTTAGTCTGTGTGTTTTCATTCAGTCTTTGTCAGGTCGTCTGTTTACCTCCCTCCATGTCACGTCAAAATTAAGGTTTTTCTTCATGGTTCTGTTCATGTTTCCTTACCATACTTCCTCGCATACACCTGCCCAGAATTGTGTTCATGTCACCTTTTGTCATAGTCATCATAATCTAGGTTTTTTCCCCAGTATAGGTTCTAGTTTTTGTTTACTCCACCTGCATTATTCGCCTTGTTTTTGTATTCTTGTTTTCGGGCCAAATAAATGGCTCATTTTTTGTTTAAGATTCAGTTCGGTCTCCTTCCCTGTCTGCACTTGGGTCCTCATGTCAACACTCCGGCTGTGCACCCGTGACAACTATTCTGTACATTTTGTTAAAAGACATACAAAATATTTATTTTGCGTTTTAATTCTGTGGCCAACTCGCTCTGCTAGAAAGACAGCAGCTATATTTCTACTCCCATCATCAACTCATGTAACATGAGCTAATTAAGTGACCTGCGTTGGTTTGTTTCTTTGAATATCACAAAAAAAAAAGCTGCAAATAGATAAATAAATTGCAAGATAAACTTGCTGCTGACATTTGTATGAAATACTAACTAAGGGTGTGCAGGTGCAGGGTTAGCTATGGGTTAATTACGTGTGTAGGATCTAAACATTTCTGATACTGTGATTACTATTGGAAAGATCAAAAGGACTCTGCATCTTTTACTATATATAACTGCCTTTACTGATTATCAAGTGTGAGTATGAGGTTAGATTTTTTTTTTTTAAATTGCAAGATTCAATGTCCAGTAATACTATAAAGATCACAGCGTTTCATGAATGTCAGTGTTGCGTTTCACTCTCACCACCATAATACAGCATCTCTTGCTGCATGCTTCCTTATGGTTTAACAGTGTGGTAACCTGGCAACAGTCTAACACAGAGCAAACAAAGCAGCACTTGAAAGTGCAGACAGCTTATAGCCATGAGCCACAAACAGTCCGCACAATATATATGTATCCTTCTTTGCCTGAACACATAAAATCCTTATTTTCCTAGTGTTGCTCTTGAGTTGCAAAAAGAGTTTCAGTGACTGATACAACAACAGGGGGGTGAGACACGTAGGAGTTTCACATTATTTTTCCTTCTGTCTGCAAACCATGATGATGCTCTAAAACTACTGAACTTTCAAGGTTAATGCACAACATTTGTCTAAACACGCAAATGACAGTAATGACATTTTCATTTCTTAACCTTTTCCGGCAAATTGCTTAACTATCATCGCAACTGGTAAAACAATTTTCAAAAGTGGTTGGCCTAAGTGTCCTCTCAAAGAGCAGAAGTTGTACTGTGTCGCTCACAGGCAGAAGCGTACCAGCCAAATCACAGTACAGGGTGCTGCACTTTATTCTCTACTACAGAGAGGCATAGAGTGTGGTCAGTGCACACACACACACACACACACAAACACAGACACAGACACACATACAACAGACAGAGAGAGTGGGAGAGTGGTATGCACTCTCTTCTCCTGCATGTGTGTAATACAAGTTCACTCAAAAGTAAGGCAAAATATTACATCGGCTCAGCTGCACACACATTGCCTTGGGTCTAGTGGTAGCCTTGCATTTACCCTAGAAATTAAAAAGGGACTTGGCTCACCAATGACTTTCTATTCAGCTCCAGTCTAAAATGTAAAACAACTCACAATTTTTATTCTGACAAATGCCTCAAACCATTTCTTTTTCTGATTTCAGGCTAGTAAACTTTCTCAGTTTAGACTCATCCACTGTTATAGTTACAGTATGTGTGGTGAGTTTATTTTTATCACAGAAATTAGGTCAGCGCATTTGAAAAGAAAAGTATGAACAAGAGGTTAAGGGGGGAGGAGAAAAAAAGGGCCTGGATTCTGCTGTACAGGGTTTAAAAGCACTGGTTATTAGAACATGGAAATGAAATAAAATATAATAAAATTGCATAACAGGTTTTTAACATCAGCTTTCTTAAATAAGATTAATGTTGCTTCATTTCTGTTCAGATGTCGTTTATGTCATTAAGTCTTGTGGATGAATCACTAGAAATAAAATAACTAAGGCACAGCAATGTATCTTACTATAATAATAGCAGTGTATGTGTGTATGTGTCTGTAATATGTCTCTGTGTACCCTATGTCCTCTGCCATGGCTAGGTCATTCTCAGCAAACTTTGCATGAGCGTACTCACACAGACAGTGATTAATAACCTCTGTCCATTCATCCATTCTCTTCCATTTCTCCAGTTCAGATTTCCAGAGAGGTGTTGTATGGAGGGCCAGGAGTGACAAAATTAATTAATTAAATACCCCATTGAATAATTAATTAAATGTTTCATTAATTAATTAAATGCCCATTCATTTCATTTAAAACATTTAATAAATTATTTATTTATTTATTTAAAATTGTATTTAATTAATGACACATTTCATTAACTAATTAATTATATAATTAATTAATTAATTAATTATACCTCCACTGAGAGCTAAAACTCATTGGAGGTTTTAAAGCTGTGTGCCGGTGACCAGACATCAACCACTGATAAAGTGGGTTCGCCTATAAAGTGCTCTGTAGGTCAGTCGCTCTCAGGGAAACACAAGCTCCAGCAGCTCTGCGCTCAGGAAACAAACTACAATTACTTATCTTGTGTTTAAATTACTTAAACAAGTTATTTAAACACAAACTGTTTGACATTTTTCAATGACCCTGATGAAGGCCACAAGCTGAAATGCGTTGGTCACTTAATAAAGTTGTTCTCTAATACTTTAAGTGTCACTGGAGTCTTTACAGCAATAAATAGATAAATAAAAGTACATGTTGAGCGTTTTTCTGTCAGGTAAAGCACCTACAAGAATCCACTTATAGAACATGTGGACATGTTATTAGGTACGACTTACTCGCACCGGGCTGGACCTGCTTTTGCCTTATGAAGTGCTTTAATTATTTGTAATATAAATTAAACAATATATTGGAATCATTCCTCAGAGATTTTTGACCATATTAACCTGATGGCACAGTTAATATTGTAGGGTCTTTCCCTTACAATATATAACACATTGATGCTGTTATTTGAGCTTTGCAACATGGTGAATCATCCTGGTGGAAACAGCCATCAGGAGATGGGTAAAGTCTGGTCACAAAGGGGAGGACATGGTCAGCAAAATACTGACCATGTAGGCTGTGGTGTTTAGATGTTACACATTACTCATTACGTTTAGAAAATATCTGAGGCTGAACCACTTATACAAGGCGGGACAGATTTAGGCCAGATTCTAACCCTATCATCTGAGTATAGCAGCAGAAACTGAGACTCATCAGAGTGTTTTTCCACTCTTCTGTTGTTCTGTTTTTGCTCAGCGTAGGCCATCTGCACCTTCAATTTTCTGTTCTTAGCTGAGAGGAATGGCACTGAAATGGACACTAGCAGAAGTATGGTCTTCTATTGCTGCAGCTCATCTGCTTCATGTTGTGCAATCAGAGATGCTCTTCTGCTTACCACAATTGTAATAAGTGGTTATTTTTGTTACTGATACCTTCTTATCCGCTTGAAGCAGTCTTCCCAGTCTCCTCTGAGCTCTGGCATCAACAGGGCTCATTCTCTGTAAATTTAAATTTAAATTAATTCTCTCTTTCGGAAAATCCCTTTTCCTCAACATTTTGCTACGACGTTTCAAAGAGCCGGAAAGTAAATAAACAGCAGACAGAAATGACGCATGTCTAATCGTCTTACGTTTCACGCATGAAAAGTAAAGAACATAAGCGTTTTCAGTCGTTTCAGTGTGGATGAGCAACTTTTCAGAAACTACAGAAAACGATAGTGTGGACACGGAACATTTTTAGACGAAAATGCTGTTTTCAAATTTATCCGGATTAGTGTAGACGTAGCTTAAATAGCTAAAAGCAGTGGCTGTCATGTAATTGGCTGATTAGGTATCTGCAGTCAAACCCAATAAAGTGGTCTGAAAAGAAAGTATCTACACGAAGGTGGACATTTATAATTTCAAAAAAAAAAAATCATGATATAAAGCTTGGCCTTAACGTGATTAATTTTTTCTGAAACACTGAAACATTGATGTCTGCGACACTGTGAGCCCAAGGGACTGCTTTGAACCCCATGAGTTTTTTTTCTAAGCTTAGCTTAAAAATAAATGAATAATGCTAAGAAAAGGCCATAGAGCAGTGAAATGGTGGTTTAATAATACTTTTAATAATTATTTGCTTTTGAATCAGATCTATTCAATCATATGCCGCACACACTAGGGTGTGGAAAAGAGCACTAGCCTCAGTTTTGGACCACATTATAAATCATCATCACCATGTGAATTCCCAGTATATACTCATAGTAATAATGTCCTGATGTCCTGTTGAATTTTGCAAGTGAGACCTGTTTTTGTTTTTTTACATTCTGTTTTGCATAAGCTGTTATTTACCATCATTACTGTGTAACTGTGAAAGAAAGGACTTCCAGCGTTGAGAAAAAGTATAATTTAGAACATTAAGTCTCAGATGATTTTTGTTCTGCAGGATATGCAAACTGTGACCTTTAATACAAATCAGTTATTACACAAAATCAAAATATGGATTAAAGAGAAAAAGTGTTTATCTGCCATGCATCAGGTCGGCTGTGATTTTGAATGAGTTCTGTATCTGATTTTCCATTTTATGCCGTTCAGAGAGCATAATGTTTATTCTAAGCATAAATTGCAAGTACAAACATACTGATACTTGCACAGTTGGAATGAGACACATGTGACACTGACTTGATTAGGAGTAGACCATCTGTGTTTACCGACAGTGAGATAAAGTATTTTTCAAAATCCTGGTTGTGTTATCTCATTGAAAGTGCATCCTTTAAAATCCCCCATGTGGATTTCAAAATAATAGCTTTATTGTAAAACTACACCTTAAATATTTTACAGAAATAGAAAATGTGATGACTAAAGTTGCCTTACAAAGATTTTCATTTTCCCATTACAACTCAATGCATGGAAAGAAAACATTATATATATATATATATATTTTTTTCTAGCTTGTCTGTTAACCAGTTAACCGGCTCCACATTCCTGGTAATATTTTTACGCAGTATAAGAGACATAATTTGAATCCATGCAGCGACCAATACGGCACTCATCTCTACTTCAAAACAGGGTACAAATCCACTCCTACCACAGACTGACGATCTCCATTCCTGCCACCAACTGGGTTCATATGAGGCGAAAGAACTTCACACAGTAGGGAGGAAAAGGGAGAGGAGAGGGGATGGGAACGAAAGAGAGCTCAAGAGGATGGAAAATCACACTTTACCTCTGTTCAGTCTTTCCTTGTGGACGGGACAGCAGGAAAACATGTAACACGTAGTAGAGAATTTCACTTGATAGGTAAATGTGGCTTAATATAGACATATAGTACTCCTCTGTTTGACCTTAGCTCACGCTTTAGGTTTACAGCTCAACTCCTTACACTTGTCAAGTCTACAAGTTCCTATATGCTGATAAGAAACAGATAAAAAATGAAAATATTAGTTTTTTATATCTATCGCGGTGGGTGGGTGGCACTTTATTTTACAGCTCAGTAATAACATGGTTTGTTTGAATGGTAACAGTTCAAACAAAGGATATTTTTATGACATAAGGGAGGATAATTTTACCATTATAATAAAGTAAAATGTATATTAACCTGTAAACTATTATTATGGTTGTTAGTGTGTGTAATTAACCCTTACATTCATATTTCATGTCTTCAGAATAACATAGTAACATAATTCCCTTGTAAGTGTTTATATAAAATTTTGAAATACAGATCTGTTTACACATGTCTAAATAGCTTGTTGGACATGAATATATGGGTGATTAATCCTTAACTATTAATCCATAATAAATATTTTTTCAGAGTGCAGGCAGAGAGAGAGCTTATTCTTTTAGGTTTTACAACCTGATTTACCCTTATCATCACACAATCAAGTCTAGTTTTGTCTAAGATGTGAAACCATAGCAACAATAATCATTTAAATATATTTTATTGAAAGTAGAAATTGCAAAACATTTTCTTAAAACAAAAAAGACAAAACAGTTATAATCATAAACCCTGTCCCCACTGTTGTATCATGTAAAAGAAAAGGAAAAGAAACAAAATAGCCTGAAAATGTGTTATACCAGGGACAGATTGGCAGCCTGTCCAGGGTGCACCCTGCCTTCTCACCGAGTGACAACTCTGATAGGCTCCAGCACCCCCACAAGCCTGAATTGGATAAGTACAAGAAAATGGATGGATGGAAGTACAAGTCACACTTAAACTATACATTCAAAGAACACTCATATGAGCCTGCACTGTCAGTTAGGGAAAGTACAATAAAATACACACAGCACATTGCAGATACACAACTGCACATTAGTAATATGTCATGAAGTAGCTGTGTGCAGGCAGGAATTGGACCCAAACGCAAACTCACCAAAATGAAACTCAAAAATGCAGCTTTATTCGCTGAACAGATGAAAAGGCGATACAAACAATACCAAAATAAAGTGGGAAATTACTAAACTAATCACACGGGGAGGCACACGAGGAAACAGCCAAGAGGGAGGACGCGATACGGAACTGAGGGAGAGCACAGACATAACGGGCTGGGAAAGCATGGAAAAACACAAGGAGGGAAAACAAGGCATAAGAACTCACAGATACATGGAGGGAGACACAGGAGGTGAAGACACGAGGGGAAATCTAATAAAAGACATCTAAACAAAATAACCAAGGAACCCTTAGAATAAGCAGTAGACCTAAAACATATTAACACCAAATGACAAAAATACAGGAAAACACAAAACAGTTGTGGAGGGTAGAAATCCCAGGACCATGACAACATCAGTAGCTTAGAGCACAAAACCAAATGTCTTTGGATCTAAATTTCATAGCATAACATTTGCACATTGACAGTAAGCTCTGTCAAACACAGCTTTCTTCAAAAATATTGTCCAATATTGTCCAGTATTTTACTCTTTATCATTTGTTCATTTGTTCATTGCCATGCATTTCTTTCATTTTTATTTTTGCTGTGTGAGATTGCTATCTTTAAACTACACATCGAAATATACACATTTAAAGTAAAATCATCAAGTTAAAAAACTTCCCTTTTTACTCACCAGTGCCCAGAGTTTTAGTGTAAATTATGTTTCTGCATTGTATTTTTCCTACATCTTCTTCATCTTTAAAAATCACACATAGCCAAATGTTCCAGTCGTCAAAACCAACTGGTGTCTCACAAAATAATAGGTAAAGCATTACTCTGGGAACAACAAGACCATGTTTATTTTGGTAACACTGCCCAAGAACAAACTGACTGCTTATAAAATGTATTATAAATTACTGCAACTCTACCTGCTTTTAACGTGTTAGCTATGCTAATAAGTCTAACACCAGTGTCACGAATCTGACTCCCAGCCACACAAATTAGACTTTGCTACGTGACAGCCAGAAGAACTGGACATACCAGGCTTCTAAGGTAGCTAAGTTCACTAATGTAACGTCAATAAAAGAAAGAATGAGATGTTTGTGGGTTTTACATAAAAGTCTAACAGTCTTTTTTGTTGTTGTTGTTGTTGTTGTTGTTGTTGAATTCAATTTTATTTATATAGCGCCAAATCACAATAACAGTCACCTCAAGGCGCTTTATATTGTAAGGTAGATCCTACAATAATACATACAGAGAAAAACCCAACAATCATATGACCCCCTATGAGCAAGCACTTTGGCAACAGTGGGAAGGAAAAACTCCCTTTTAACAGGAAGAAAGCTCCTACAGAACCAGGCTCAGCGAGGGGCGGGGGCATCTTCCATGACCAGTGGAGTGAGAGAAAGAAGACAGGATAAAAGACATGCTGTGGAAGAGAGCCAGAGATTAATAACAGATATGATTCAATGCAGAGAGGTCTATTAACACATAGTGAGTGAGAAAGGTGACTGAAGAAGACATACTCAATACATCATGGGAATCCCCCAGCAGCCTACACCTGTTGCAGCATAACTAAGGGAGGATTCAGGGTCACCTGATCCCGCCCTAACTATATGCTTTAGCAAAAAGGAAAGTTTTAAGCCTAATCTTAAAATTAGAAATAGTGTCTGTTTCCCGAATCCAAACTGGAAGTTGGTTCCATAGAAGAGGGGCCTGAAAACTGAAGGCTCTCCCTCAAATTCTACTTTTAGATACTAGGAACAACAAGTAGGCCTGCAGTGTGACAGCGTTAGTGTGCATTAGTGAGCTCTAATGGGGTGATATGGTACTATAAAGTCATTAAGATAAGATGGGACCTGATTATTTAAGACCTTGTATGTGAGGAGCTGATTTTGAATTCAATTCTTCAATTTAACATTATATTTATTCATTATTATCTGCAGCACTGACTTTCTTACTGTTTTCCTCATCTTTGACTTTTTTCATCATTCTTTTTTCACTCCCAGAAAGGACTCCTCTTCATTTTCATTGATTGGCATGAATCATTAGGATTGTTTAAACAGAATCATAAACGCTGCTTTCAGGTTGAGTCAGGTGGGCCCCCACAGGTCAGGTATTTCCAGTAGTTCCAACTGTTTTTAGCTGTTATTACAAAATTCCCACATCACTCTGCTGTAGTTTAAGTTTTTCAGCCCTCTGGGTCCTCCACTTGCCTCGGGCCCCAAACAGTTGCTTGTGTTGCCTGGTGGCAATTTGACATCTGACTGCTGTCAAATGTCAAAATAGGTTACATTTGATCAAAATCTGCAGTCACTTTGCAACCCACCTCCACCTTTGCTCCCACTTTCCCTGCTGCGTGTGACTCAATCAGAAACCAGTCTGCTTTCACTTATATCTACCAGAGGAGAGTGTAAATATAAATTGCAGAAGTCAATAACAGTTTTCTGGATCCTGGTCCAGTGGATTTAACTAAAATAAGCAGCACTTGCTTTGTTTTCACACTTGTGTCCATGTTCATGCTAAACCCGCTCTGTGCTCTACATTCATTTGAAGGCACCTTTTCTACCTTTTCCTTTCTAATGTTTTGGGGTCTTTGTCTTTCTGTGGAATGAGCCCCTTACCATTCAGTCTGTCTTCCTTTGTTACTTCCCTTTTTCTTACCATACAGTTCTACTTCTTGCAGTGTAGTATTGTCTCTATAATGGATTAAAGAGAGTGTAACAACAATAATTTCCCCAACACTACCTTTGTGCAGACAGAAGGATTCTAAGTAATCGCCACAAGCAGGGGCACTTGTAGGAGTTGCTTAAAAAAATTTTCATGGCTCAGTTTTCACCCATTCCTGCAGGAAAGCTGCATGCTAACTCATGTCCCTTTTAAATCAAATTTACATGAATTTTCAGTGTTGATGGCCTAATCCTGATTTCATGCACTTTGCAGCCTACATCTGCTTAAATTTCAACAAAAAAATGACAAAAATGAGGATATTCTTACCCTTTAAATGGTAGTGTATGTGATGGCAATTATTAATGAAGTTATCACAAGGCTGTGAATCCTACATCCAGACTGCATTTAGACTGCATCACAGTCCCAAAGCAAGCATTAACTGAAACAGTTAAATCTAAACCTCAGTTAGCTTAGTGTATAGGAAAATGAATATTGTTATACCTGGGTGTTATCAACAAATATAATTATATATGAACATCTGAATAATTTATGACTTTTCCTAAAACTGTTAGTTTGAAGGATGATTTAGGAAGCTCCCGATTTTTTAGCTTCATCTTTGTCCAAAAAGCAAAGCAGGGTAACAGCTGGCAGATTATCTAACTACAAACCTAACTGTGATGGAAAAGGAGTGGGTGACAGGGACGGATGCAGAGCAGCATCACTCATTTCTGTTCATTTCTCCAGCTCCAACTTTTGAAATAGATACTGGTGCAACCTCCTCTACTATTCAGTGTGATTGACGCTTCAGCTGACAGAGCTGTCAGCAGCGAGGCAGGAGAGACGCTTTGTGGCGCGCCAGGATTTTATAGCTGAACCATGACCAGGATGCACACTTTTTATTTCTCTGACTGCGTGGTGTTCTCGCCTTTTCACACTGCAAGCAATGACCAAAGCCATTAAGATGAAAGTCTAAACCATGGTGTGGGATGGCTGTTGTGCAGGTGAATTTTTCATGACAGAAGACAGCCAGGAATAATCTACTAAAAAAAGAAGACAACAAAGAAAAGTCAAGCCCAAAAGCACATGATATGCTTTTGGTTTAAACAATTTAAACACAGGCATTAAACCGAGTGGATGCATCGACTTAATTTCACTGTAAATATGTAGCCCGGAGATATTTAGAGGGGCTAAGTTTTATTTCTAATGTAAATGTATATATGATTAGTTCTATTTGTTAATTTTTGTATATCCATATTAGTGGAAATTAAATTTGTTGTTAAGGTGCTTTAATTTTGACTGACTAGGCTAACGGAGTGAGCTCCAATGGGGACTCCGCAAATTACAACAAGAGCTGTACAGGACTTAAGACTTCAGACCAGCGAGGCTGGAGACCCGGCCGGTTAGATTTGCAGCTCCGTGGGAGTAAGCTTGCAGCTCTTCTGGCGGTGCGACAGACAACGCGGTGGGCAGTGAGTTTTGCTTGAACTTGACTGGGTGCCTTCAGAGGAGAAGCACCATTTTGTTTTATTTTCAGGACCGTTGGTTCCCAAGACCACGAGCAGCGATCCAGGCCTGCAACAATGGAACTTGGCGTTTGGGGCCCATTTAGGTAAAGTAGTGAAGCATATCATAAAGTACTTTAGGGCTGTAGTTTACTGCATTTTGACACCACAAGTGACAGTTTGATTTAATGATTTCATTTTTGTTTTTGCACGTCGCTCAGTAAACACTTTTGGTTCAAGTTGGTTCAACTTGAAGATCTTGTTACATTGTAATGTTCCCAATTTCCAGCTAAAGGTATAGTAAATAGTTATTTGTGTGGCAAGCGTGGGAAAAGGTGGGATGCTGAAGTTACCAGTGAAGAATTAAACTACAAGGAATTTTCTGAAAGCCAGGGGAACAGGAAATGATAACAAACTGGTAAGATAAAGTAAAATGAACTCAAGGCGTATCTGGTTAATTCAGAGGGTTGAAGCAAGGGTTGCTACAAATATATGAACCTGACACAGTTACAGTCTTATTATGTAATATCATAATAGATGTTTTTTTCTGTTGAAACTTTTTTAAGACCTCTGGAAGCAGTACTTATTAACAAGCAAGTAATACACTTATGTCAATATACTAATGCAAGAACAAGATTGGGATAAATTAGAGAATATGCTTGTTAAATAATATTCTGAACACAAATAGAGTAGGTGTTATATATGACTGCAATTTCACTGATTACATGCAAACATGCAAACATGAGTACATATCTAATATATGCTTTTCATGAAATAAATGTTTAAAGGAAAATAAGAACATTTTTAAGGACTATAGTTAATTTACATGCTCAATTTTCAGGGTATTTCTTGTCCTGATATTTCATATGCCGGCACAGTGTCACACTCTCATAGCTTCCCGAAACACTGGAGCAGAGCAGAGCATTTTTTGCTATTGTGGCATTGCAGAATCTCTGCTCTCAAAACGACCTAAGCAGGACATCAAAGAAAGTCATAGGCAGTTTATTAACAAACAAATGATACATCAGCTACAATTGCAAGCATTTGCTTGAATTATTTATAAGAATAGAGGATATGCTGCATGCATGTTAATGTATAGGACTCATTTACACATTAAAAGTATACATAGATGCTGATGTGGTTCACTTGTAAGCCACAAGGAAAAAAAAAGTAGAGGCAGACTGTCTAGTTCATCAGTACAAATTAAGATAACCAAAAAAGAAGCCCAGAGACTGCAGCCTCACAGCTGGAATTGAAGTTTGTGATCAAACCGTACGGGTTATTGGCTTTAATTAGGCCTAACAGCCTGGGGCTGTGTTTGTAGTTTTATCTGTGACATCTGGGAGCAAAACAATCTTCCTGTGCAGGGATCATTAGAGCCCACCCCTCAGTCAACTCAGGCACAGGTAACGGTGTTAACTGGAGAACGATAACACGGTAAACTGTGACCAAAAGCAATCGTGAGTCAAACAAAAAAAAAACTTTCCAGTTTCCAGGAAGTTTTCAAGTACAAACATATTAATTTAGTGAGATTAGTCTTAAAAGCTTTAAGCGATTGTGCAGAAGTTGGAGGAAACTTATATGTACTTATAAATGCAGCATATGAGCAATGGGAAATGGACTCCATCAAAGGGATCCAGTGTCCTATAAAGGTATATATTTTTTTAAAAGCATAAAAGCAAATCTTGTTGACACTTTTTAGCATTATTTATCCTCTAATGTGCCACCCGTGTAACCTGTAAATAATGCACTGTGTAAATTCTTCTGAGAGAACTGCCAAAGGTTTGGACTTTTCAGCTCAGTTCCTGTGGCTCTGTTTTGCATAATCCAAAGCCATTTCCTCACAGCTTGTCTTACCTATAATGAGGTGAGCACAGTAAAGGGCATATTATAAATGTCATTGCATGCACTATTCAAATGGACAAGCCAAGGGTATATTGGCAAACATTACAGCGTTTCTTTGCAAGATGAAACAGTATGTGTGATGCTGAGCTCAATTTCTGAGCCAACTATATGCTTTGCTTTATGCATGTTTACCACTTTTTTTCTCTCTTGAAACTCAAAGATGTCTTAGAAACTTAGACAAACTCATCCAAAACACATTTAAAAAAATATTTAAATGATAATTCTTCACACTTTGGTAATCCTTTCTATTACAACTTGATAACAATGCCATAATAGTGCTGTAATAAGGTGGAAACAGGACTGTAATAATATGGAAAAGCAAGTTATTACCGCTTTAGCGCTAAAGTAAAGTTATTATTATTCCAAGTTTCTGGCCCCTTATTACTCAATAACATAAACTTACTTACTTAATATTACTTTGTTATTACTTTTTTTTTTAACTTACTACCTCATTATTTACCAAGATGTACTAGAGCATGCTGCCAACATTTTCTTTGGCTCCATAGTCCATGATGCGCTTCGAAGCAACTATTGAAAGAGATGCTATCACTGGATTTTGTTTTACACTACTGAATTTTGATGTAGAACAATTCTGATCAAACAAATCTTTTCCTATGTCTTCACTTTGATTTCACTTCCACTTATGAAATCAAAATCCGCCCCTATTCTTACTGTTTTATTATACAAAAGTAATCCTTTTTACTTTATGGATATTTTATTGAAGTTCATGTTTTTTTGTCAGAAAGGCATTAGTTCACGAGGCACTAAATAAAATAGCACATTTTCCCAAGTTTCATAAAGAGGATGAATTCACAGGTATAGATTCCTGACATTTTCTCAGAAGCAACAGTAAAGAGGATAATGCCTGAGATTAATTTTCTGTTCTTTAGCATGCCAAAGTGTATTTCATCTGGGCTGCAATAGATGTAATGAAACTCAGCTTCTCTGGTTTATTTAAAGTCCTCAGTTCCCTCTGGTCTTCATCGTGTCATTATACTCCTCCATGTTGTGTGCTCTGCTTATGTTTTTGTTATGCTTGCTGGTTCTATCTAATAAAGCTGCACTTTGAGTTGACTTTTGTCTGAGGGTCTTTTGTGCTGTGTGGTAGGTGGGTCTGCTGTCCACCTACCACACAGCACGCCTTGACAATATTTTCTGTTACTGCAGTATGCAGAGGACTTCAGCCATGAACTGATTACACACTGGATTGTGAAGTCAAATGGTTTTCTTGTAACAGTCGATTTCATTTTCAGCAATCAAGTTCATCCTGTTGGATTTGTATTGGTAACTCATTGAAGTGTTATTGGGAGAGTTAGAACAACAACTAAAGAAACTTAATTAATCTGAAAGGAACAAATAAAGGTTAACTGGTAGCTGATACAAAACAGGACTTAAAACCTAACCTATGAAGGGAGAAAAACATATTTTTGTTTTGTTTTGTTTTTTTGTTTTATTTAATTCCTTCTGGGATTTGGATCCAACAGGTAAAGTATGCATATTATGCGCGCACACACACACACACAAACACACATGCAGCTATTACCCATCTCTTGTTTTGTTTTTTTGACATTGATCTGACACATGTAAAATGTGGCCAGTTGTGTTTATTGCTGCCCCCCATCTCCCTATGGAGATTATGGAGGAAATGGCAAAAGTGTGTGTGTGTGGGGGGGGGATGTAAAGAAGAGGGTAAAGGAAAGGTAGAAGATAGAAAAGCCCAACAATCCCCTCTGAGTAAGCACTAGGTGACAGTGGGGAGGAAAAACAGAGAGAAACAGAAAGAAACCTTCAGCAGAACCAGGCTCAGGAGGGGGCAGTCAACTGCCGGGACTGGTTGGGGGGTTAGGGGGGAGAGAAGAGGTGAAAATTAAGATGGAACAGAGGTGGAGGAAGACGAGGTTACATCAGGTGAGGAGCAGCAGTGTCCCTCCTTTGGAACAAGCAGAAGCGGTTTTTTCTTCTTTTTCAGGAACTCTTCCATGAGCACTTTTTTCTCAAGGATGAGGGTTTTCAACTCATCGTTTGTTTCTGCATTTTGCTTCTCAAGTTTCAAGCATCTTTTCTCCACTTCTTCTAATTTTGCTTGTTTTTCTTCAAGCTTGTCTTTCAGTTCTTTAGATGTTGCCTCCTGTATTAGCTTTGCCTTCTGCGTGTCTGTATGTCTCTGTTGTATTTTCTTGTGCATGTCTTCCAACTGCTGTTTTCTACTCTGGATTTCTTGAAGCATACACAGCAGGTCTTCATGTGTTTTCTCTGGTTGTTGCGTATGCGCCTGCATTTCAGTGTTTTTGCACTTCAAGTTGTTAGAAAGTTCTTGGAGTTCTGTGTTTTTTCTCAGCGTTTCAGTGATCCTACTCTGCATCTCTGAGCATTGCTTTTCCAGTTTTTTCTTTTCTCCTTCCAGTTCAGTTGTTTTGTACTTCATTTTATTATAAAATTCTTGCAGTTTTAGATTTTTCCTCTCAAAGTCCTGGAGAATACGTTTTTCTTCTTTCTGTTTGCTGTCCTGTTGCTCTTTCTCTTGGAGAATTTCTTTATTTTTTTCTAGAGCTTCATCAAGCTTTCCTTGGAGCTCCTGATTCTTTTTTCCTTGGAGATCCCATTGTTTCTCCTCAATAATACCTTCCTTTTCTTGAAGCAGGTAGGACAGTTTTTCTAATTCAGCACTCTTTCTCTCATTTTCTTGCATCAGGAACATAATCTTCTCTCTGTTCAAGAGATTTTCATTGTGTATTTCTTCCAAGCACTTCTACTTGTTCTGCTATTTCATCCGAAGGAAGAGAGCTGAGGTAAGGTACATCTGGTTCATCCCAGCGAAGAGAGCTGGGGTAAACTTCTTGTGTTTCTTGGTGTTTTCCCCGAGACATCTTGGAGTGTGTGGGAGTGACTATGAAAAGGATCCAAATGTTTTAAAATGTTCAAATTATCAGTAAAGTTTCAATCCTTGTTATTTAAAAAATAAAAAAGTGTCATTGCAATAACATATAACATACAGTCATATTTCATACATCATATTTTAGTAATATGTGAACATCTGTTATAGTTACATGTTTTCATATCATATATAACATCAGTTTGTTTTAAGTGTTTTTCTTCTGTGTTGTCTTTAGTATAACGTGTAATGTTGATCATCCACAATGCAAGGTGTCGCACAGTTAAGCGACATGATCCATTATTGAAGAATGTCATAAACAGTATAAAATGGTTTTCTTATCAGTTTTTGACATTTTCCATGAAATGGTTTTCAAATTGAACTTAATGTTCTTAGTTTTAGACAAGTTGGTTTGTCTGCTTTCCCCCCCTCGTTTAGTGGACTAAGAAATTAACTGCCAGGAACCATCGCCATTTCCGGCAGAGTTTTTTTTTTTTTAATCCGAGTGGAGAGAGGTGGGAAGTAACGAAGTACAAATACTTAATTACTGTGCTTAAGCAGAATTTTCAGGTATCTGTAATGTACTTAAGTAGTCATTTTTCTGACAACTTTTACTTTTCTCCTTACATTTTCAAAATGGGCTTGTTACTTTTGTTTTAAGGTGTTTGATGGACAGTATTATTTTGTCACTGCGGACCATTAAACAACAACATAGGAAAGGAAGTCCTGTTCGCCTATGAATCACGAGGGGGTTGTCCCTTAAAACCAATAAAAGAGCCAAAACTGTGTGGCATAGACAGGGGCTAAAGTGGGCCAGTGTTTTTATTTATTTATTTTGCACATCATAAGAACGACCGCAGGATGTGGTTGCAGTACTTCAGCAGCTAGCCTCACACAAGATGAGCGAGCATAAAATGAGCAATATTTTTTTAAGTGGTGAGTAATTTCAAATGCAACATTGTGTGTTCAGTTCTTAAGAGTATTATTCTTTTCGTATTCTCGTTTTTGTTTGGTTGAAAGGATTTATGGTTAAAGTCTTATAGTTTTCTCATAGTGGGTTTAATTGTTTGTTTTCTGTGTATTCTTTGTCTGTTTCTCCAGTCATGTCTCCGTTTATTGTCCCTTTGTGTTTGTCATGTCTGTATGTGTCAGTCTCAATGGTAGCTTCCTGTTTTATTTTGATAGTCTCTTGTCCTGCTCGTGTTATGTTTAACTTTGCGTCTCCTGTCATTTGTCTGACTTAGTTCACCTGTGGCTTGTTTTGCCCAGCTGTGTTGCATCTTCTTAATTACCTCATGTGTGTATTAATAAAACACATTGTGGGAAAACACTGAACTGAACACACATTTACTTCATTTTCTATGTCTGATTGAGGGTAGCTACAGAAAAAGTGGGGCATCTGGGCCCTTTGTTTAATCTTATGCAATCCCTTTTCTGTTTTTTTTTCTTTTTATTCTCATTTTTCTTCTTTTCAAACTCTTGAATCAAACCACAATTCTGTCACTGTGATATTCTAGATGTCCATTACTTTTATTAGTGTTATAGAGTAATTTGCTTTATGATGATGTGCATTTTAACAATTGACCATCCCAATATTCTATATTGAGGCACTTAGAATTTTCAGTTTTTTCCCCTCAAGATGAGCACTTTAGATAATGTAATTTGTGTTGTAAGGAATTCATGTTCTGAACATTTTTAATAAGCTGAAATGCATTCATGCTCTTGAAATATTTAAGGACTCTTGCAGGGCTAATTTACCACTTTTCATCTCATTGACTGGGTGATGAATAAATCCTTTACCGTAAACATTTTGTCATTCCTTATTATGTACTGTAAAAAGAGCAAAGGGAGAAGCAAAAACTTTCTTCGGTATAATCTGATAAATCTATCAGTGTGGAAGTAAAAATTTACTTTGCAAAAATATAAATGAAAACTAAATCAACCAACATCTTGAGTTTGCAGGCAAAGAACCCCCCTCCCCCCTTTGGTAACATCCTCATTTGTCTGGGTTTAATGGAGCAAACACCCTGATAAACACCAGTTTGTTACCTGCTAACAGAGCCACTGTAAACTCCAGTTTAACCAAAGCACTTATGGTTTAGTGGTGTGAACATAGGCAGCATACTTGAAGCTCTTTATTCTCTCCTAAGGGATTTAAGACCTTAACCTTCTGGTTACAATCAGGCTTCGGTAACCTGATTTAATACAGCAACGTACGATTTAATACAGCATCTTAAGCTTAATTGCTTTTTACTCTGACACGCATAACACTGCAATAATTAAATATGAACCTCGCGTCACTGAAGTGGTCTACACGTATGGAAGGAAAAGCATACCTGCTTATAAGTGTAAATGCATTACAATGAGTCATCCAGTAAAAAGGTAGTGCAAAAATAAAAATAGCTGAAAATGCCATCATATGACTAGTAGTGGACTCTAGCAAGGTTTCTCAGTCTATCTATAAGCACATTCACGTGAAAGCAGTGGCAGCATCTGACGAATCACAAACCTGGCAACAAAGTGAAGTTAAAGACACAATACACAGCATTAGACGGATGTGAAACTCATTTTACATCGAGGGTCACATACAAAACCACTTTCATCTTAAGTGAGCTGGACGTGTGACACTCCTTTTTCTGGCAGTGTAAAGACGTTTAACTACACATTAGTTAAACTGAGATAACTTAATAAAAGATAAAGAAGTGCAATTTCAACAGCACACCTCGGAGTTTCTACATGATAGGTTCCCTGTGCCATAGGTATAAAACAAAGTTTTTGTTGATTTGAAATTGTTGAAATTGTTTCTTTTTTTAAAATTCAAAACAGGAACCTTCCTGTAATTTAATTTTTGATCATTTACGTAACCACTTTGGTGTAGCATGAGTGGCTGTGGGAGAGGTCTTTATCAGTAGGAAAAGCTATAAAATACAGTTAAAAGCCCAAAAATATATACACTACTTCATATTTTCAAAATACTACAAAATACTTCAGAAACTCAAGACCCTCTTACGATCTTTGACGATTGGTGGCACCGTTTTCTGACAATTTGATTGGTCATATCTGTTTATCTCTAATTTGGAACATATGCTTCTCTGGTGAAGAGTAGGTTTATACCATAAATTACCATGGCGATATACCCAGGTAAGAAGTTAAGCACCATATAATAGTACAGAAAACCCAGGGTTAACCCCAAGGTTACCTGGATAAGATGAAATTCCGCTTTGCGGCACAGACCTCTTGTCTGCTGTTCTAATTTTATTGAGTTTTTATCCAAGTTCTGTCTCATCTTGGTGCTGAGACTTGTGATTTATGTATTACTGACGAAGAGCACTCGATGAGAATTAAAAAAATGTTAAATGTATTTCTCAGAAAGAAGCCTCTTTCACTTTTTTTCAGGGTTACATCATCGTCATCACATTTTAACAACAGAAAAACAGTCCAAGGTTGTATTTTATTCTCCATATCTGAATGCCCACTGGATCACATGTCCATTTGGCATTTCTTTGTAAGGAAAAGTTGTGTGCCTCTCTAAAAAAGAAAAGAAAATGGTGGTGGAGGAAACCTTGGTTTATATGTGTGTATGCAGAGGCGGGTAAACAATAGTAAGTCCACCACCTCTTAAATACATATTTTACTTTCTGTTACATCACTTGAATGTTTGACCTTCACCATGCAGAATGATTTATGAGCACAGTTTGACGTTACAAGGATGTTTTTACACTGGAGGAGGAAAGTTTCCTCAGAAGAGAATTTAACCTATTAGCATCCACCAAGTTGTGGGGGACAGATTATAGACCCTTTGTTGTGTTTGTAGCATTCTGACATTTTTTTGTGGGCAGAGCTGAACTAGTAACAGAAAGTGACATTTCTGCATTGCTTCCTGGAAAACCCAGCACTGTAAATAAAAATACATACAAATCTATATTGAAGCATACATGTACAACCATTTTCTACCAGCGCTTCCACATGCAGTGTCTGCCCTCTCCTTTAAAATTATCATTGATTTCATGTAATACAAAGGCTTAGATAAGTTTGTGTTAATTTGTAGTGTGCAGTGTTGGTCAAGTTACTTGAAAAAAGTAATCAGTTACTAATTACTTCCCCCAAAAAGTAATCCCGTTACTTTACTGATTACTTATTTTCAAAAGTAATTAGTTACTTAGTTACTTAGTTACTTTTTAAAAACACGATTTACAACCTGAATAGGTGATAAAGCGATAGATCTTTCAGCCCAATTCTACTTTTTCTGCATAATCCATCATACAAAATGTAATCAAATGGAAACGTCTCTTTTTAAAACTTTAAACTTTAAATCTTTTAACTTTATGCATCAAGCAAAAACTTAATTATATGCAACATTCTCTGACTGGAAGAAATTTGTTTAACATTTAAACCTATTTTCTGCACATTCCAGCACATAAAATAAAATATTTTTTTGTATTTACACTCACTCTTTCAAATAGATGCAAGTAAAACACAGCAGAAAATAAATAAAATCAAAGACTAGCGGTCCTGTTGCTCTATTTTCACCTGTAAAGCAGGACTGGGGTAGGTGGAGGTTTACCCTGGTGCAGGTGTGCCGCAGCGGTCAGTGGAAGAATCCGCGAGTTTCTCTGTGAATTTCACATTACGTCGTAGCGCACTCGGTGCTTACTTGGAAGTTTAGGGGTTTTTTCGCTGTAAAAAGAAATTTTCTTCCCACGCACAACGGACACTAATGTTTTTGTCACTTTTTATGGAATCAAACTCAAAATAAGGTCAGTACTTCCACGCTTTAAACGCTGCATGCTACACTCTGTCCCGCACTCGATATATTATGATCTGCACACAGCTGTTGTCACGAACGTCACACTCGCTTACGTCACTGTCATGAGACGTCCTCGCAAAAAATCACGGTTTTAGTAACGCAGTAACGCAGCGTTCCTACGTGAAAGTAACGGTAATCTAATTACCGTTTTTGCAATAGTAATCCCTTACATTACTCGTTACTTGAAAAAAGTAATCAGATTACAGTAACGCGTTACAAGTAACGCGTTACTGCCCATCTCTGGTAGTGTGATATAAATATAAGAAGATATCACCTTATGCCCCTTTGTTTTAACACATCCTGCAAGTTACAAGTCCATACGGGTATTCTAATTTGTTTACTTGCTAGTTTTGCAAACACAAATGTTGGTAACGTGGTGTATTTATTATTCCTTGATTTGTCTTCATATTTGATAACCAGTGGTGACCTGGAAATCCTGAAAGGTGCACTGCGTAATTTGATTTACTTTGATCTGTTTGTGAAAAGAATTGCAACTATAAACCTCTTTATTTTACTTAAAATGGTGTCTTCATGGTGATGCATAATTAACCCATTTTATGCAGAAGAGTCGACTGACATGTCAAATGCCTTCATTTGTGTGAGGGTTAGCAAACAAAGTTGATACCCACGACTGTGATGCTTGTTATCTCCAAGTGGTGTTTTAGATTTGTTATGCCAGGTAACACAAAGGAACCCTAGGTGTGTTGACCTTGCTTCATAGTATACCCCTCAGTGGATGAGAGATGTATGTGCAAGCATGATTGGGTAAGCTCCCAATCAAACAGGACTACAGACTGGTTGGCAACCCCCTTGTGACCACCAGTCACTAGGGAAAAATATGTATTTCCTGATCTGTTGGAATCCCTTGCAATTGCTAGTTGAAGTTCCCACTGAGGTATGCTATGACTGCTTTGGCTGTTAGCATATTGGTTTAGCTGGCCATAATTTGTATGGACTGGAGATCGGCAGGGGGTTGCTGATGAGTCTGGACAGTTAGGATCAAAACCCATCTTGCTAAATATATTCAATGCATTCTCAGCAGTTAAAGTGTAATATAGAACTTTTTTTTCAAAAAGAGTAAACTAATGACAGTATTTTCATTCAAGTATGATAAATTCTTTTACTGAAACAAAACTGTAAGAAAAATCAAATCATCACTTAAAGTTTGCCAAAGATCTTACAATGCAATGAGCATGAGTCAACAAACTGAGGATTTAATCCAGAAAACACAAGCTGTGAGTAGGTTTTAAGGAGTCTGAGCAGAGGGGACATTTAATCTCAGAAAAAGTCATTGTCATGTAGGCAATAACCATGGTGTTTAAAATTCAATGAGCTGAGTTGTAAAGTGAACCCCCAACTGGGCCTCCTCCTGACATTCAGCAATGTAAAATAATGCAAAATGCATCAGATTCTGTATTAAATATCTTAAATATTCTAATCTGCTAAGTTTAAAAGACACATACTGAAAGATACTGACTCTTCAGAGTTGGTGTATGTGGCTGGAGGAGGGCTACTTGCAGTGAGCTGCAGGGAAGCCCTGCATGGATGGATGGATTTTTGTTATGCTACTGCTCAGCCGCACTGATAGTGACATTGCTCAGCTATTTGCTTTTCAAAATATGTTTTGCAGCTATGGCTTCTCAGCAGTCAAGGCAAATGCTCAAGCAGGACAAGATTCTTTCAAACTTACAGCGATTTAAAAAGCCAAAAAAAAAAAAAGGAAAAAGGAAAAAAAAAAACCCAAACTGTACAATCTTTAAAAACACATCCACATTGTTTTGCATGCAACACCACCCATCAATTACACACACTGTGAGTGCATGTTGTCTCAATCATTGGTTACTCAAACACAGTAATTGTTTTCCCAAGAAGTAACAGGAAAGAGTAACACATAGCTCAATAACACTTCCTCTCTAATGTGCTTCGCTCCACTGATTATCCCCCTTGATGACACTATTACTCTTCTCCCCTGGCAAAACTGATAGACAACAAATTGACTGCATAAACTAAGCTTCAACCCACCACTATCGACATTAACTGGAGCTTTTCTACCTGTTTTTCAGGGTCTCATTTGGGGATTGCTTTCCAATGGTTAAATGAACCAAGAAAGTTTTGTGCTTAATTCTCAGTGAGCCCTCTGCAGTGCACGACATTTAAGTTCAAGATGAATCTTTTAGCGCAAAGCTTTTGGGGCTACAGGAGATGGGCCTAACACACTTCTCATCTTAAATGCTGCAATCTGCAATGCTTAGGTGCTCTGAAGTCTAAAGGCACTGCTGCATGATTCACTAAAAGCGCTGTTTACAACAGCAGAGAGTGTCAAAAAGGTCGTTTGCAACTTTGGATTAGGTAGAGGTCTATACATTTTTTTTTCCTCTGTGAAACTGACAGTTTCTCTGCAGCAATTGCTCACTTTTGCTTAGGCTGTTAAAATGGCAAAGATTTCATGAACCACTATGATTCTATAAAAGCTGAAAGTTTTTATGACACAGCTATCTTCTGATGATAGGTGCAGTTGTCTGGTATCAGAGTATTTCTTTCTTTTTAGTGTAAATGACAAACTTTCAGATTCTACTATTGCTTGTAGTAGTAGTAGTAGTAGTAGTAATAGTACACCTTTTATCAAAGAGTATACTCAGATTATTCAGTTTATTAGAAAGAGCAGAAGAAACTTTAGAATTTCCTTCTTTTATTTCTTTTAACTTAACACTGTTTGTGCTGGTAGACTGTTTGTTTGAGGGCCCTTGATTTAACCAATCAAGAGTGATTATCTGTCTCACCATTTCTAGCAAAGACTTTAAGCCTCCAGTCACACAGGCTTAGAAACCAGTCAACATCAAACCTGACAACCACCGGTCACGAGGGAAAAATATGTGCTTTGTGACCAGT
Organism: Oreochromis niloticus; assembly: GCF_001858045.2. Lineage (NCBI taxonomy): Eukaryota > Metazoa > Chordata > Actinopteri > Cichliformes > Cichlidae > Oreochromis > Oreochromis niloticus. The sequence continues at coordinate 29,291,954 of NC_031966.2, read as the reverse complement.
TGTGAGTGGTTGCTGGCAGTTGTGGATTTTGAATTGGTTGCAAAGAGATAACTGGTGCTGCAAGGTCAGCCTCCTTGGTTGTTAGCAGGTTAAATGAAAGATGTCATCTTGTCTGCAGACATTCACACATTTCTTACCAAGTAGTGGTGAAACTGAAAAGTGCAATGTTAAAAAAAAATGATGCTTACCTTCAGAAAAAGTTGGACTGTTTTCAAATTGGGGGGGGGGGTTGTGAAAACATTTATAGTGCTGTACCAAAAAACTCACAATAAGTGCTCTTGCAAGGACCATTTGCATGGAAAAAAAAAATCACCAACAGGTTGCCATTTTGCCTGTAACTTGCGATTGAGATGCCGACTTGCCTGCAAACAAAAATAGCAGGTTACTATCTTCCATGCAAAGTAAAGGTGGCAATGTGCTAGAGAACAAAACAGTCGCATAGAAGTTTTTGGTACAGCACCCTCTTTGCAACCGATTTCATCTTGCCACAGTCAAAAAAACTACAGCAATCACTCACTACCTGGTTGGGGAATATACATTTTTCTTTAGTAACCACAAGTTGCCAACCGGTCTATAGGCCTGTGTGACAGAGGTTAGACTAACTATTTTAGCTGCAATAGTCACATCCATGGTTGTCCACGGGTGTGTTTGTAAATGAAATGTGGTAGCTAGCTGACAGCGTGGGGGAGGTGATTCAGTGTCAGGCTGTGTGTATCCAACCCCGAGCCTGACATCTGTCCAGCATGAATAATGACAGCACTTAAGTAATCATCCACTGCTAAAGTACAGCTGTTTTGTGTGTTTTTAATGATTAAATATTCCTGGAATCAGTGTTTTCACATCGTGCTAATTTAAATGTAACTTCTTCTGCTCTGATCTTAATATATGTATCTATACATATATATATATATATATATATAGCTATATATACAAATAAATACAAATCTTGAATGATTAGTGATTTATCAGTTACAGGTAAGTTCAAAGTTCAGGGCGACAGTGTTAATGTTTTTTTGCACCATGATGGTGTTTTGCATTATAGAGGAACAGGTAAAACCAGTGTGTGGCTACACAGGAAATACTTTTTAGCACTATAAAGTAATTGTAGCTTCCTGTTTGCCCAAGGTAACTGTTAATAATAATGAAAGATAAACTGATTTTATGAGTGAGATTAAAATGGGATGAGAGGGGACGATGTGATTGTGATTGTCTGACTCTTCCTGGTGATTTTGTGTTCCCTCTGCTAATGTATTCGTCCTGCTTCGGCCTCTTTTTCTACATTGTTCAGCCCTGAGCCATGATTGCATTTGCATATTTGTCCACCAAAACTGCTAAATTATTTGGCTAGACCCATGCGAATTTTCCAAAGTTCTTGTTCCATACACGTATTTGAACCCAGTTTAAAGACAGCGGAAGCCTGTGTATCAGAACAGTCGCTGGCCAGAGTCTGATTGAAGTACAAGATATCTAAGATTGAAATGTTATAAGACAAAGTTGTTGTTTTTTAAATTTGCCTTTTGTAGTTTTCTTTGTCTTATTCTAGTTCCTTTTATGTGAGACATAATATGGCAGGGTGATGTGCAACAGCACCTCAGAAAAACATATTCTTTGGCACCTTGACCTTTGCACATGCGAATATGCATTCAGATTTAAAGTGTATTTTTGTTTGTGTTTGACCTTCATAAGAAAACATTTTCTCGTCTGAACTGTGGCGCTACTCTGTCCATTGAATCACCGCAGGAACAATTGGACACAAAATCACCCAGGGAGTTTTATTTTGATCTATATAAGCCTTTACAAGAAAACAAAAAATCAAATGCAATGTTTACACTGAAAATACATCTTAACAATGAAGGCATGATGCCACATTTCAAATAGTCACAGTTACAAGAAACATTGGAGCTACTCAAAAGGGAGAGTGACTCTCCAGCTCACGTACAGTAATTCTTATCCGTTTCTCCTTAATTTCTCACTAGCTATTAGCAAAACCGGGACACTTATTAAGAGACGTGGTATCTGATTGACCTCGGCCCAAATTGGGGTATTTTTCTTTTATTACTGAGGAGAACAATAAAACAATAACCCCATTTTACGATCACCGCATAGCAAAAGATTATGGTTATCTTCTGATTCCACTGCGATGGGTGTGATTTGGCTTCAGAGGATTTCGTTCAGATGAAGTGACTGAGAGTGACTGCAGTCTCCTGGAGTCGCCTGCCATCTCTCCCATATGCCACAGTTTCATAATGATTTCATGCCCCAGCGAGTTGCTCATTCTATTGAAAAGAAACGCGTGTTCCCTGCAATTTATTATTAGCTTCCATTTTGCTGAACAAACGAGTACAAACAAGCCACTCACACCTTGGTCATCGTGTCATAGTCTGGTTTTTGACCATGAAATCATGATATTTGCGGGGATTTCTCATTATTGTTGTAACACATTGTGGAAAAACTACAAAGAAATCAGGATTCCTTCTCGGGTTAAAGCAATTTACAGTGTTCAGTTAGTTATTGTATTAAAAGGTCAGCTAGAGAAACGTGTCATTTCACAATATCTATTATTTTTAATGGTTTGGTTGTTGTCAACAGCGTTGATGTGAACATAATATTATTAGGATATATCAATACATTTATATGTCTTTTAGATCTGAATATGAAAGATGATTTGGATTTTAAAAAACACAAAGATGAATGCAAGGCAGTATTCAGGTAATTACTTATCAAGCTGATGACTGTGTATGCATGGTCTCGATTAACCTCAGTTAACCTTTCAACTTTTAAAAAGAGTTAACAAGGATGAGTCACACAGTATGTCGAGTAAATACAGATTTCTCTGAGGAAGCATGTCAGTTAATTATACTGCCATATTTTGTGCCGTGTAAATTGATTTTTGTTGTCATTTAAAGAAATGCAGCTCTTGTTAAAGGTTAATTAAGAATGTGAAACAAAAAGCTAAATTTAAAAGAAAAAAATTACAGATCAGAAGCTCTAAAAAAAAGCTCTACATTCTATAGTCAGACAATTATTTCGTCTTAAGCTTCAAATTAGATTTCTAAGGTTTAGCAGAAGCAGGTCTTAAAATTAGATTTTGTGTTTAGGATGAGATGTGCTTTCGAAAAAAGACACGCATGTACACACTGTGGGGGGAAAAGGATAAAATATTGTCGCCAAATTGGAGCATCATGAAGTCAGATCGTACAAAGAGAATTCTAGTTCATTAATTCAAAGTGGGCACTAAGGACTCTTACAAAAGAGTAGTCCAACCGAGGGTGTGAATGTTTGGAATTGGAGGCAGCAGGCCAAATGGTTTCATACTCTGTGGCTCTGTGTGCTAGCACACTGGCTGCCAGTGGCACTCTCCACAGGGCAAAGAACTCCTCAGAGTGCAATTCACTGCTGCCTTTCAATTTGCATGTTATTTAGTTGCCTGGTCATATGGCTGCTTTTCAGTCTGCCACATCATTGTCTTTCAGAGTGATGGGAGATTTTGATGCTTTAATTTGACCATAAATAAAACACATTTCTCTTTTATGGATCATTTATTTGCCTATTTTCTGCTAATGAGGCATTTATCGTATGAGTTGCTCCAAAATAAATGTTTAAGGCATGAAAATCTGAACTATTCAAGCAAAAGTGTTTTTCTTTTGCTAAATGCATCTGAATAAAGTGAAATAAAATTAATTCAAGAGTATTATTAACCACTGAAGAAATGCTCGGTGAAGCCAACCAGCACTGGGATTCTGATAACGACAATTACCCAACTAGGGCATGTGCCTGCTGTCACAGACATGCTACATCTGATACTGTAAGTGGAGTTTTATTTATAGACTACATTATTTGAACTGGTGACATCTTTTTGACGTCAGAGAGGATCTGTAAGGTCAAAATTGAGCATAACGATCCACATTTTATCAAAGTGCGATCATACTTTATAATTAAAGCAGTTGGTGACAGTGGGAAGGGAGAAGCCCATTTTAGCAGGAAGAGACCTCCAACAAAACCAGTCTCAAAGAGGGGCAGCCATCTGCTGGGATAGGGTGAGGGGAAAGAGAAGAGGAATAAAGACAGCATAAAGAGAGGCAAAAGCAAAACTCAGACAATGAGAAACACACATGAACACAAGAGGCCCTTTTCCATTAATATCTACTTGGATCGACTCGCCATGACTCGACTTGGCACAACTGGTTTTCCATTACAATCAACTACCACCTAATGTGCATAGTCGTCGTAATAGCAATGTGGTTAAGTGTCCATGATGTGACGTCTTGAGGTCTTAACGTCTAGCGTTCATGTATGTGACATGAACACTAAATGTTAAGGTGACCATTTACCTGCTGCTCGGTCTGTAGGGTTGCGTCAGACTCAGAGACAACAGGGTTGTTGTTTTGTAGCCATTGATGAAAATTTAAAAATTGCTTCTTTTTTTTTCTCATCAATGATGCGCTCTCATGACTCATCATTTGACGCTACTGACCAGCCAATCGGTGGCATGGAGTCTGACGACATCACATTTTAGTACCTACTCGGATCGCTTTGGAACCCAAAAGCAGGTACTCTTTTAGTACCTGGTGCCAGGTACTATGACCTAATGGCAAACCCTGAAAACTGTGTCCAGTGGATCCAAGTTGGTATTAATGGAAAAGGGGCTATGGAGAGTGAAGAGAAACATTCAGTGCATCATGGAAAGTCCCTCAGCAACCTGAGTGTTTAGTCACATAACATAAGCTTTGATTATAATTTATGCATCAGCAAGTCTGCTAGGGTGCATTTGGGTCTGAGTGACATAAATTTCATCATCTGATGATGAACTTGAGGGTACGTGTGGACTTCCATGAGCCTGCCAGTTTTTGTGACGGCGACTGCAGTTGTCTCCAGCTGTGCGTCTTTAGCCTTGATTACACTCTGTTGTGGACACAAACACAGATAGCTAGAGACATGATGGCCAAATAGTCATAAATGGATCTTTCCCTTTAAATAACCAAAATTTAGACACTACTTAAAATTACTTGATTACTATTTAGTTATACAGGGTGGGCCATTTATATGGATACACCGTAATAACATGGGAATGGTTGGTGATATTAAAGTCCTGTTTGTGACACATTAGTATATGTAAGTATACTAAATAATAATAATAAATAACTCATGAAAGAATAAAGTTACGTTGAAACCAAGCACACCATTGTTTTTCTTGTCACATTACCAATAAGTTTGATGTTTGATGTGGCCCTCTTCCTATTGAAAAAACAAAAGTTGTATCCAAGATGGCCGACTTCTAAATGGCCACCATGGTCACCACCCATCTTGAGGAGTTTGCCCCCTCACATATACTAATGTGCCACAAACAGGACTTTAATATCACCAACCATTCCCATATAAATGGCCCACCCTGTAGAATAATGTGTCTGCTTTCCTGTAAAATACCTGCAGTTATAAAATACTAAAAATGACCTAAAATGCTTATGCAGTACTTAAATTTGCTAACAGAATAATTATATGTGTTTTCTGTAAAAACATGACTTGCTAACCTCTTATTCTAGTGTACATACCTTTACGTATTTGTAGGTAAATACAATTGAGGAGGACCAAAGGAGGACAAAGAGGACCCTGGCAGAGTGAGTAGTTGCTTGCTGTTTGCACAGTGTACATATACAAACTATGGGCAGCTATGGTTTCTGTATGTAGCTCAGAAGGCAGAGCAGGTCATCTACCTATTGGAAAGGTTGGTGGTTCAATCCCTCGCTGCCCAAGTCTGCATACCAAATATTCTTGGGCAAAATATTAACCCCAAGATGCATCTATTAGAGTCTGAATATGAATGATAAAAAGCACTTAAGCATAGAAACAGTGCTTGGGTAAATAAAGTGCTTTGAGTGCTTAGGTAAGGCAGAAAAGCGCTATGTAAGAACCAGTCCATTTAATGTTTACCATGGCAACCTGATAGCAGCCAAAGCAATCGTGAGGAGATTTTCAGTGTAATCCAATATAATCTCTGTAACCAATTTATTCTAGCAACCTCCATCAACCACTTGCCGCTGGTCAGAGAATACTCTTTATTTCCTTAGTGTCCAGTGGTTGCCAGGTGGTCGCCAAGCAGTCTTGCAACCTGTGTGACTGAGGCCTTAAAATCTTTCAAATGGAAACTTTGTGTGAAAAATATTTTGCTGTATAAATTTTTCTCTAATAGACTTTTATCACAGCAGACGTTTTGAGATGTCACACCAGGAAAAGCACAGGTGTTTTAATAATGACTGCAATTCACTTACAGGAAGCCCTGCTACTATGCATGCTGGTTTGCTGTGATGGTTAACTGGGACACTGGGACACAGCTGAGCCATCATCAATTCCATCTGTGCTTTCCCTACTGCGAGAAATCAAAAAGTCTGCTGTGAAAAAGGCCTGCATGTCTAACATTAAGAACACAACTGAATCAGCTTTGTTGATTAACCCATTATTTGGCTTGTCACTGAGCAGTGTTCAGTGAAGGATAAAATCTGAACACCAAATTTCAGCTCTAGCAGTGATCGATAAGCAGAGAGAGCACCAGGCAGCTTTTGGCTGTCTGGAGCCATACTCCAAAATCACCAAACATTTTTTATTTATATTGATCTTTCCCTCATTCACTTTGCTCTACTATTTTACAACTATTACAAAGTGGAATAACAATTTTTATGGTCCATAAAAACACAGCTTTGTGTAACAAAGTTGTGTTTGACAGCAGACTCTGTGACAGGTCAAAGTAATGAGCTTTGATAACATGTTTGGAGGAAGTTAGTTTGTTGTTTCTAGTCTTACCTGCAGCATCCATGAGGGCTTCCGAAACAAAGAGCTGCAGGCATTTTCTCATGCAAAATAGTGCCTTCTTTCTTAATTATCACCCATCCATTTTCTTCTGCTTATCCAGTTCAGGGTCTTGACGGGGCTGGAGGGTATCTGAGTTGTCGCAGGGCAAGAGACAGGGCACAGCCTGGACAGCTTGCTAGTCCTCAGAATGAGTGTGAATGGCTTGTTTAGGATCATCAGTTAACCTAATCCCGTGGATGTGTTTGGACTGTGTGAGGCAAGCAGGCACAGCAAAACAATTCAGGCACATATAGGACCTTCTTTCTATAAGGTAGCAGTACTGACCGCTGCACCACAATGTTAATTTTATAAGAAAGTAAGTATCAGATAAGACGCTAGGTTTTATCTGATACTTACTTTCTTATAATAATTTATCCCGAACTAGGCTGGGTCCAGTGGCGTGTCTAGAAAATTTTTGTTGGGAGGGCCAGGTAGGGGCACAGATTTGGAGAAGGGTGGCAGATGTAATTGGCAGATAATGTTTAAAAAAAAAAATCTACCAACCATTAACCATAATTCAATAACCCTATAAACCTAATAACCGAATCCGCTTTTAACTCTTATTAGAATGAGATTTTAACCACTACGGTGCAAAGTTTTTAGATACTGCATTGATAAAGTACAAGAGATACAATCAGTGCTTTGTCAGTGTTTATTCAGCATTCAAGGACAGCAATATTTGCATACTGTTTTTACTGGCATATAGTGCACATATGTTTTGGGCAAAAACATTTTTGAATATTAAAATATGAACATTTTTAACATACAGTTGGCAAATTAGTCTATGCCAATGTAAAACTTTATCTGCCTATTAAAAAAAGAAGATAATCTTCTTACAAACTGGTGTTTGATTTTGAAACAGGAAAAAAGTGGGGAAACAAATGAAAAGACTAACATTTGAATAAAACCTGAAAGCAAGTAAATACTTTCTATGCTGCCTTATGGTAAACTTTGGTAATATTGATGTATAAAGAACAACACTGGCTGATGATGAAATACAGTCAGCTGGCATGGTGACACTGCCAGTATTAACCTGCAGGGCTGGACTGGGACAAAAAAATTGGGCATTTTGACTAGAGACCGTCCCACCAGGTATTAAAGCCATAAAGCCTTTGAATGAAAGCAAATGATGTTGTGATATTGATGTACACGGTCTTTTTGGTATATGTATGATTTCTATACATTTTACGTCAGATAAAAACTTTGTTCGCAAGATTCAGATAATTATTTTTTTAAAAGCCAGACATTTTAAATGAGAATAAGAAAGAAAAGTATTTCTTTGTGCCCCCCTCTCCCTGTTAATACCCTACCTGGCCCCCTGGCAAAACTTTGCTAGATCCGCCCCTGCACAGTTACCAGCTGTCAGCTGCTTAGAAAAGGATCCTGGTGTTATTTGTCTCTCAGAAACAGTTCATAACTTCCCTTCAACTCATTCATGTCACCTAAAAGGTAAACCTGTTTCTCCATCACCTGTTCAGCTCTGATGATTCAGTAAGGACATCTCCTGGTTTCATCTTCATGTTTCCCTCTCACCAGATAACCAAACCGATATCATGACCAGCAGCTTTTACAGCTGTGGCTCCAGCAAACATCAGCTGATGCTAGAAATTAATATTAAATAAATTCTAACAACAGCTGATCAAGCTTAAACGTGCTGCTGTTGTTTACCGCGACATCCGCCGGTTTCCTCTTTCTGGCGCAAAGTGGGCGATAAACAAACAAGAGAGAAAAGCCAATCAGCTGATCATTTATCTGTTTCATGATTGAAGTAGCAACAGGAGAGGAGAGAATGAGAGAAGAGGCAGCTGTGCAGCGTAACGACAGAATAACTCCAGCTTTGTGTCTTTGTTTCATTCTAGCTAAAGTACGGGACAAACTGCGTCTCTTCTCAGCTTAATACGAAACACGTAATATTTTCTCTGAATGAGGGACCATTCCATTTTTTAAGGAGCCGTTGGCAACTCTACTAACTAACCTTATGAATAAAATAAAGTTCACTATCAGTAACATCATAGCACCCACCCAGCTGTATAGAAACTCCGTCATGCTAGCTAGTACGCAGTACGAGTTATTGTAACTGACTGTAAAAAGTCAGCACAACGAAAATAAACTCCACCTAAACTTGGTTTATATCTGACCCAGATAGACTGCAGGTCATAACTTCTTACCTGAAGTTCAGTTCACCTGACACTCGGACTGGCGGCTGCCTCGGGTCTCTCCTCCTCCCGCCTCTCCTTCCCTCATCCACCTGCTGGCCTCTGTGGAAGCTCCGCCATAGCCACCACCAAACAACTGAGTTATTTTTACACATCGACCAGAATCTGGACAATCCACCACTTCTCATTGTTCATGCCGTTACAAAAAAAATAAATAAATAAGTCATCAGCCCACTGGGCAAATGCCCGGTATGCCCGATGGCCAGTCCAGCAATGTTAACCTGCAACCAAATCTGCAGCTCCATACAGCATTGTTACGACTTAGATTATATCTTATAACTCATAACTCTTATGTTAGCTCCCCCCAGTAGCCTACTGTCTGAAATATTCGATGGCTGCAATAATTCTTTAAGTGTTATTTTTTCCTTGGTATTATAATTTCACCGAAGTTTACTAAACTCAACAAACTTAATATTACTTACCGGGACATTTATTCTGTCCTCATTTTCTTTCACCGAAAAATTGTTTTCTGCGGTGCTGTCTTTCTCCTACCTTTGCTAACGTGATGCACATAGTGCAGAAGCCGATGCTGCATTCACTTACACTCGGATATCTGAGCTTCACCGTGAAAACATAATCGTACATTTGATGTTTGATTGAATTTTATTGTTTTAGCTTTGGGGTGGCACCTGGGGTGGCCAGTCTGGTTGGGGGGGGCAGGCCACCCCGCTGGACACGCCACTGGCTGGGTCTAAGAGCAGATCAGGCTTCAGGTAAGTATGCTGTGACATCTGATCTTTTTGCTGAAGTTTGCTAAATTTAAAGTTAATTTACAGATACATGCCAACCAGGAAAAACTTTTAAAAACTGTAACATTCAACAGTGTGCACAAGCCAGTGGATTGGAGCTAGAAAGCCAGTCTTTGTTTTCTCTTCAAATTTCAACACTTGTCCACTTGTCCGAAAGCTTACATATTTTAAGCTATAGAGAAACAGAAATAGGATATGGAAGAATTCAAAATATTTCTGAAGTATCTCTGTATAGCCTCTGGCAAGAGAAATCATAGAAAAGCAGAATGTAATTTCCAAATATGGATGGGATTGGTAGGTTTTTTGTTTACTTTCTATTCTCTTGTTTTGTATACTGAAAAATAAAGATCAAAATTTGTGCTTAAATCTGTGAATTTACATACTGACTACATGGACTCTCTGAGTAGCTGTATTAGCAGTATTTTTTTTTCTTCCTTGTCCTTTACTTCGAAATGTATTTTTTTCCTATTATTATCATTTTTTACTTGCGTCTACTTATTTTTTTATGTATTAAAAATACAGGTCTCGTTATTTATAAGAGCAGCCGCTAAAAGATATCTGGAGAGTTACGAAAAGTCACGTGTGAACTAGGTCTTGTTCTGTCATTGTGTTTATGACCAAATGAGACACGTTAATGTAAAACACGCTGTGCCTGAATGACACTTGCAGATTTATTAAGTCAGTAAATGTTTCAATTCCCATGTGTGAAAAGGGCTTTAAACATTTGTTGCCATTGCCATGACCTTTATGAAATTGTAATCTGACATATCATAGAATAAATGATTAATGGATTGCTCGTGCAAATAATCAGCAGATTAACTGCCAATAGTTTTCACTGTTAGTTTCAGGCTAAGAAGTACTGAGGAATAAATGTGCACAATAACAGCATGTGTCAGGAGTGAAAAAATAAAATTCCAACACGTCTCACACAATTCGAACCAAGTTTTATTTAAGTGTATTCATTCATTTTAATTAATTCGAGCACAACCCATAAAGCATAATCACCTCCAACTGCAGAGCCACAAAGTAAGCCACTCTAAATGGCATGTTTCACTTAATTCCTGTATTCCTCCGCATTTCTGTCACATTCAAACAAAGGTTAGCATCAGTTTTGAGATGAGTAATTTTTGAAAGCCTGGAAGTTTATGCACCTTTTCCAAAACATTCAGAATTATTATGTAACATATCAAACTATGGAAAAGCACAGGGTATTCATTGGTATTAGAAAGCCAAGAAAGCCAAGATTATTAAAAGTTAAGCCTGGTTAATTGTTGTAATAGAAGACGGCCAGTGACTGGTAAGATGTAATTGTCAGACAAATTACAGTTCTTACAGAATAGAGTATGAAAGGTTGTCATTTTCATTGAAAAAGAAACTACTTACAATTGACTACCAATGACTTGAGGCAGACAGCATAATTTCACACAATTAGCTTTTGTGGAGGCAGAGTGGCGGGAGAGAAGAGAAACATGACAGCAACTCTGGAATGAGAAAATCGAAAAAACAGAGAAAGTGTCTGAAGCGAGCAATAACAAGCCTTGTCCTTAAGAAAAAAAAATTACCTCAATTGAAAAGGAGATTGAAAGTGAAGACTTGAATGAGGATGAAAAAGATTATGTTCTATTTTTATTGACAATATTGGCGAAAAAAGTACTTTCAGTCATGATCAGGAAGTGTCTCTTAAGTACCTTTATTCCCTGTGTTTAGGCATAGTCACCTACTGTGCCGTTCTTGTAAATTGCGCAAAGTATATTAAATATTAAAGATGAAACTCTTCTTGACGCTATAAAAGCTGCACTAGGACCCGTCTCACAATCTGGGTTTATTGCAGTAACCTCCACTGTGTTTTTATTCTAAATGTATAAAGCAGGCTGTGGGTTTGTGTGGAATCAAGCTGGGAAGAAAAGAAGAGGGTTTTGAATGGCATAAAAAGAGGGATTTTAAAACTACCTGTGGCTCTTTTGTTAACTATTTCATTTGGGTGTGATATTCAGAAAGGCACAACAAACACTTCAGCTTTCTGTTCCTCCCTTTTAACTGATCTTAGGTCAACTTGTCCTTTCCTGCACCTTTCCGGCTCTTTTCTCCTCTCTTGATTTTCGTAGCACAGCTTCTGTCTGCTGTTTGTTCAAAAGGGTCGTGTAGCACACCCGTACAATAAAAAGAGTGACCTCGGGTTACGGTACATTGATTTTTTGACTTACTTTTTGACTGCATAAAAGCTTTCTCATGTATGATATAGAGACAGCACAAGGCTAGCATTCATTATTTACAAATGACCATTCAGGATCTCTGCGATGGCGAGGTGTCTGAGCTGCACACCAGTTCAAGTACTAAAATCTAAAAAGGAAAACTGGATGGTCACTAATGAATACTAGCAGATAAGCACATGTTAAATGTGCACAGCGGTCATATTTTGAGGTCAGGATTCAAACACCAAAACCTTGATTATAATACTCACATTAAAGTGATCTCTCTCTCACTCTTTCTCTATTCCACTGCCCTTGGCAAAGCTTTCTATTTTCCATTTACTGAATCACTTGGTGAAGGAGAATACTGGATCCCACTGGTACTCAGGGAACAAACCTAATCAAATTTCTGTACTCTATAAAGGTGAGAAAATGTCCATCTTTTTGAATTTACACTTATCTAAGCAGCCTCCTTGCTGTGTTAAAGAAAGGCAATGCTTTATAAACTCAAATGCATAGCTGACATTTAAAGCATTTTGTTTATTTCTGTCACTTGATACTGTGTGATATCACCTCCATCATGGTTGGGACTGTATCCATTTGTTTGTTTGTTGCATTCAATGGTGCAAAAAACCTTTATGTTATTGGAGTTTTTTGCACCATGTGAAGGAGTAGTGCCTTGATCTTGTTATGCTTGCATAATGAAAATAAAGATTCTTGAATCTTGAAATAGGTACCATCATTAGAATAATGTTTTGTACATGATTTTCTAGTCCTTGTGTCTACTTCCTGGTCTACTGGCTTTGAGTACTTACTGACCTGACAGCAGATGTTCTGCACTCTCTCGGTCTCAACCAGCTATTGGACTTTGTGTTTGTAATTCATGCTGTTGCAGTGACAAAATAATTACAACTTTTTATAGCTATTATAGTACCTATAACCTAAACCTACTTTATAGTAGTAGTATATAAAGCAAACAAACAAAAATAAAAAGTCAAACTTTTACCCCCTGCACAAGTTTGAGGTCTATGGTGAAATATCAGATTTAAAAAAGCGAAATTTAGATCAGGTATGTTTTTTACTTTTTATAGACAAAAGTGATGAAAATTTCCATTATTTGATTCATCCAATAATTGTTTTTTGTGACAGATTGTCTCTAAAAGAAAATCAGCGAATAATTAAAAATGACTCATTTGCAATGATCATATCAACTTTGAAAAAACAAAGTGAATTACCAGTGATGACACTGGCAAGGACCCCCTGCTACCCACGCTTTTCAGCATATGATTGAGAAACACGTTACTGGAGCCATCCATGTCAGGTGTTGTGGAACCGGGATATACTGATGAGAAGTGGGCTGCTGGAACAGGGAAATGGAATAAGTGCACAAGAGATGAGAACAGGGAACTGCTGGAATGCTACTACACATGTAACCCGAGGGTTACGGGGGTCCGTGTAGAGGGGCAGTGACCCTAATTGAGCAAGTGGCTCACAAAGACTAGCCGCAGGGTGAGTAGGGAATTTTATGAATGAATTATAAATATAATTGTTTAAAGTTGAATGCGGTTACATGGCTTGATGATGACTAAGGATAGAATATATTGTTCACTGTTTGGATTATAATGGCAAAAAAATGTTCGTTTACATGAACAACTACTTGGCCAGTAAAAGAAGAACAGTAGACAGTGATTTGTTTATCGTTCATGTTGCAACTGAGTTATTGCACTGAATAAAGAATAAATCATTTTTGCATAATGTGATGATCTTTTGGAGATAAAATGTAATCACTTAATCGCTTTATCCTATTAGACATTTCTGTGTAGTTTTTGAAATAATTAGCATTATTATTATTATTATTATTATTATTATGTTCTGTGGCATGACTTAGAGGCACACTGGCATACATTGATAATACATACATAGATTACATTAGACTGCATATAGAACATAGTATACTGTTATTTCTGAAAGAGACAAAGCATTTTCAACCACTTGCTTCAAGGTGCTCTGGTCTATAAATTGTTACCTGTATCTGACCCATGCCTGAGGTGAGATTTCACAATAAATATTTCATTTAAATTCATAATTTAAACAAGAAAAGATATTTTAAAAGAGTCTGGACTTTAAAGTTACTAAATACAAGACATGTTTACATATTGCCTCACAAAATATAAAAAGAGCTTAAAGCTCTTTTTAAATGTCAAAATGTCATAGTTTCATATTTTTTCTAAATGTTCAACTTTTCTGGCTTACCTTTATGTTATTTTGATGTTTGTGCTGACAGTTAGACAAAGAAAGCATAGTGATGTGTCACTGACAGCCTGTTATAGAGATTATTTTCAAAGTTTTTACAACCCATTCTTTTTCAGTGGGTACAGAGACCTACTGGCGCCATTTATGCTTTCATTCGGGACTGTAAAGTCACAATTCAGAGGTTTTCAAAACTTATTTAATCTGCCCGTCAGCAGCAAAGCAGTTTGAAAAAGCAAGCAGCCAAATCCACAGCTGACCCATTTAGCTGCCACGCGACCTTTTCGAAGGCCCAGAGTGTCATTGTTTGCCTGACAGCAAAACAGGCAAAACAACCAATCACAGCAGAATACAGTATGTGCCTTGTTCAGTCTAGCACTTACTCTTCAGTACTGAGAAGCAAAAACAGGCATGAACTACAGTGCATGCTCTCAAAATTCCAGGAATTTTAAGATGAGGAAAAGGACATGAAATAAGTCACAGGAGCTTTATTTGTAATAGAATCCCTTGGTCTAATGGCATATATACACTACTTAAATTTCCGTTTTTTCTTACACATATAAGTATTTCCAAAAGCATAATCTGTGCATTCAAAAAAGATGAGGGCCCCTGTTTTTCAGTGTTTTACAGAAGTGAACTGTGAATATGTAACATCGTTTCCCCATTCTCATACAATGTCTGTGGAGTGCTGGTACAGTGAGAGGTTGTGTCACAAATGCAAAGTGAACACGGCTGAACTCAGATGAACTGACTACGGAGAAGAGCTTTTATCTTTTCAGACTTTCTTGCTTTAGGTAACAAACAGATGCACATTTCTCGAAGAAATCATAAAGGCAGAGCAAATAACAGAGATGTAAACAAATGGAACTCGTTCAAGAAGCAAAGCAGCTTTATCATGAAATGCTAAACAGCTAATTCAAAAAGCATTAAAAAAACAGTTTCTAGGGATTTTAAATGAGTGATGTACACATTTACCAAACTGTTACTGCTCTGTGCATCAACCTCTCTATATGTTTTATCTGCTTCAAGACAGGTGTGTTAGAAAAAAAATTGAAGGGTTTCACACAGCGCAATATGATCCAACAAAGCTATTTTCTTAGCTTTCCCCATGGTTTCCCAGACTGATGGCTTTTCGCTTGTCAGATATGCTTTCAAAGTCATCCAGTTATAAACCACATTTCACTTTTCACATTGTACCAACATGGCATTCACTCATCCAAGTACTTTTTCATTTTGAGAGAAATTGTGTTTTTCTGTTCTTTGCATAATCAAGAACACATCCTCTTTTTTAAAATAAAAAAGCATTTGTCAAGGTTAAAACTCCTTTGCTTATATTCTGGAGATGCCACTCTACATGAATGGCACTTAATGCTGGTTTCACAGGCCCTTCTGGTTGTAGTTTGTTTCTGCTTTTAATAGTTGGCTGCTCTTGTTGAGTTTTCTCTGTTTTTGAAGAAATACATTGTGTTGTTATCTTTGTGTAGGTCTGACATGAATAAATGCATGAAGGAGGGCTAATGTTTTAACAGGAATAGACAAAGTAACAGACAGTAGCGGAGATTATCATCATGAAGTGACCTTCTGGGAATATACATCCATGCTAAAAAAAAATGAGAGTACACCTTCTTTCAAGTCTAAGGTTTTACATATCAGGACAGAATATGATTAATCCTTAGCATGAACTAAAATGAGGAAGTACAATCTCAGATGAGCAGTAACACATGACATAACACAGCGGTGTGTGAAAAACAAAGTACACCCCTCCTGCTTCAATTGGAATTCTAGAACCTAGAATTAAATCCCCTACCCACTTACTGCTATTTGATAACTATCAAACTGCGACATGACAAAATCCTTGCATATATATATAAGGAGGCCAAAGGAGGAGATAGAAGCCACTGACATCAAGACCAGGAGGGTTTCACCCGAAGTCCAGCACCCTCAGGCTGTATGCTAAGCGGAAGGAAGGAGGACGGGTACTAGTGAGCGTCAGCATCACAGTCTAGGATGAGGCAGTGAACATCCATGAATATATCAGGAAGATGGCCCCAACTGACAACGTGCTCAGTGAATACCTCAGACAGCAGAAACCCAAGAAAGAGGAGGAACCATTATGGAAGGACAGGCTCCTGCACGGTATGTACCACTGGCAGATAGAGGAGGTGGCTGACATCCAGAAATCCTACCATTGGCTTGACAAAGCTGGACTGAAAGACAGCACAGAGGCACTAATCATGGCAGCACAGGATTAAGCTCTGAGCACAAGACCCATAGAGGTCTATCACACCAGGCAAGACCCCAGGTGCAGGCTGTGTAAAGATGCCCCTGCACATAACAGCAGGGTGCAAGATGCTAACAGGCAAGGCATACATGGAACGCCATAACCAAGTGGCCGGCATAGTAGAAGTCCGGAGGTCAAAATGGGAGACGCCCCCAAGGGTGGTGGAGAATGACGGAGCTAAGATCCTGTGGGACTTCCAGATGCAGACGAACGAAATGGTGGTGGCTAACCAACCGGGCATAGAGGTGGTAGACAAACAGAAGAAGACGGCCGTAGTGATAGATGTAGCAATTCCAAATGACAGCAACATCAGGAAGCAGAAACACAAGAAACTTGAGAAATAACAAGGGCTCAGAGAAGAGCTCTAGAAGATGTGGAGGGTGAAGGTAACAGTGGTCCCAGTGGTAATCGGAGCACTAAGTGCAGTGACTCCCAAGCTAGGCGAGTGGCTCCAGCAGATCCCGGGAACAACATCGGAGATCTCTGTCCAGAAGGGTGTAGTCCTGGGAACAGCTAAGATACTGCCCAGGACCCTCAAGCTCCCAGGCCTCTGGTAGGTGAGAGGGGATTTTTGAATGAATAAATATTACATAACAGCAGATTTGTAAGAAAAATGTCATAAACTGACAGAATGATCACCCAGGTGCAGGACACTGTAAAAGTTCAACCGGTTTATTGAGAACGTTTTGCAGATATAGGCAGTAGAAAAGTTCATTAGTGCCTATATAATTTATTCCAGACATAAAAACACAAAGAATCTAATCTAGACGTTGGCCGTGAGCGTACCTTAGCTGACGCAATGATCTGGTGATGGCTGAGTGTTTGTTTCAGCCTAAATTGGTCACAGCTAATGGGCAGCACCAGGTGTGTGCCTAGGGGAAGGTGGAGAGACAGGTGGAGGTGCACTGAGGAGGGTAATCCCAACCACGCCTACACACATCCACACATAAACACCCAGGGGGAGATAACCCAACAAAAAGCAAAAGAGACAGGCGAGCTAGCACGAGAGGCTCCAGGACAATGACGGCTGTTGATATGTAAATGCCCGTACAAGGATGGAAGCATCTTGTTTCACTAACTGTGATCAACAGCCGTTTTTATGGCGAAGGTTAATAAACATGTAAAAATAACTTATGTTTTGCACCACAGGACCACAGGTTCTAACTTCTGAATGATGGTGTGAAAGACGGCCAAACAAGTTCATTCTTCTTAAGCCTCCTGTCATTCATCCGAAGTACCACACTGCTTTCCGAGAGAAACTTGTGTAAACCCTCCACATGGACTCTATTATTTGGTTTCTACATTACTCACTCCCTCATTTTTTGCACAGCTCTCGGTACAGTGCTGGTCATTAATGTAATTAAATAGCTGTGTCTGTTTATAAATTAATAAATTCTAAATTTGTCCCATTCAGATCTGGCCCAGCCTCTGGCTGAGAGAGTTGCGGATGTGTGGATTCTGCGTGGACCGCTGGTGGCGAGTCCGACCCTGGCTCTGGTACAGCTCTGCATGTGTGATGTAGACAGCAACAGATTTGCAACTGCAGGCAACAGATTTGTGATTTATCACAGCTAATTGCAGTATTATGGCAAACAGACTGCATGTAAGTGCCAACTTGACCCTGTTAAGCAGCAGACCGATTCTATCTTATGGCTGTTTATATTGTTTTGATGGGCCAAACTCAGTTTGAAGGCTTGCTTTGATCTGCAAATGGTCGCAGTCTTGGTTTTCTAACCCTTTTCCTTAGTGTGACAATAGCCTAAGAAGCACCCTTTGACTCAAAACATCAGGGACACTGTGCAGGCTGGAAAACATTAGGTTTCCAGTGATTGCAGTGATCACTTTTGCTAAGTGAAGCAATACACAGCTGCCTGGAAACTGTAGTTCACATCACGAAAAGCCTTTGCAGGCATCAGCTTTAAACTCAGTCAAATTCATATGGGAGATTTTGGAGCAGCATGTTAGAGAACATCCTCCACCACCATCATCAAAACACCATATAAGGGAGGATCGTTTGGGAAGAACAGCATTCCACCCCTGCTGTAGAGTTTCAGAGAAATGGAAAATCAAAGAGCACTGGAGCTACTCTGGCAGCCTGTGATGGCCCAACACTTTCAAATTTAAGTAGGTTTTCCCCTTACCCATGCCCAGTTATCTACCTATATTCTCTTAATACGTGTGTCATTTCAACTTTTTTAATCTCATTAGGTCTCATTAGACTCATTAGGTCACCTTCAAAAAGTTCAAAATGTGCATCAGTCAGCCAGTTAGGCTGCATGACCTCCACGTCTAATGAAAGTCGTATGGAACCAAAAAAAACCTTGAAAAACAACAAAGGTAAAATGGTCAGGTCTATGTGTGTTGCTGTGAATGTGTGTGTGAAATCCCACCTCAGGCTATTTGATTCATTCAAAGTGCAGCTGTATGAAATTGTTAAGCAGTGTGCATCACTTGATGATGTATGCATTCTCATCACGGGCCATCAAATAATGTCAGGAGCCACTAAACTCAGAAACAAGGTCTCCCCCAACACACGGGGTTCAGCATTTGTAGATGGAAACAGTTCCTTTCAGCAGAGCAGCAAAGTCCACATAAAAAAGACCTGAGGGGTGGCAGTGGCCAAGTTTGTCAAGCAAGAAACTGAAGTTTGTTTCCCATATGGGAGCTTAGTGTTTGCTGCATCATTTTCTCATGCTGGCTACATTTGTGCACCAATGTCATATGGTTAGATTTAAGAAAATATTGGGACCTGCCGTCACCAACTTTAGCAGAGCGTGGTTCTTGTGTTTTTATGTGTAACCAAAGGGTATAGAACAAGCACCCATACTGTTAGAGTTGGAGGTGACAATCATGTCACTACTGCTGCAAGTGGTGCATCACCAACACCAAGGCCAGAGGACATCATGTGTGAATCTCTGAGACACCAGCGGCTTTGTCAAAATGGCATTATCTGACACCCTGAGCGTGGGGACTGGTGTGTGTGACCTGGTCTTGTGAAAACCACACTACAATAAAAAAAACCAACTGTCACGGCACCTCTGTAATCTCAGGGTTTATGTCATGATGTTTTCTAGCAGTCACTAGAAAGTCTGCACAGACCAGAGACATCTCAAATCTCTGCTGACATAAGGTGACATCTGATGACGCAAGGATCAGAAATAAAAGGCTCGACTAACTTTGTAGAAGTGCAAACGCTGCACCTGAGCTGCGGTGAATTCTGGGTATGTAAGTCTACACACTGATGACATGCAATCAGGTCTCCCTGAAACATGCCTAACTGATGAGAAGTCAAAGCTACACCAAATTAATAGCAGAAGAAACTATGACGTGTAGCAAAAGCACATTGAAATAGTTACAAAACGTAAATGGGTACCCCTGTAGTTTGATATATTACAATTTGGCCCTTATTTCAAGGATCTGGAAATGAGACCCAGTGGTGCACTATTTCTATCACTGTCATTATATGAAAAAGACTATGTTCCATTTCTGGTTTATAATAATAATCACAGTAATATTCATTTTACATTATCACTCAGACAATATTGAAGGCTGAGGTGTAGCTGAATGAAGCCCTGTATTATAGGGAGACATAATTAATTATGCTACGTACGATCATGTTATCTTCCTTTCATAATTTTCCTTTCATAAGTTTTAGTGATAAATAGTACAATTACTTGAAAATAATTTAAAAGAGTAAACAATATTTTATTTCTAATACTGCAAAACTGCACTGATGTGTGACTGCTTTGTTTTCGTACACCTAATTCAGAGTTTTAGGGTTCATGAAGTCTTTTGCATTTTCTGTTTTTTTCTGTTCTCTTTGCTATTATTTGGTACTTACACTCAGTGTGTGTGATGTGTGTGTGTGTGTGTCTGTGCATGCACGCACGCGTGTGTGACGCAGCCACAGATCAAAGTAAACTGTTAAATAGTACATTTCTTTTTGCATAAGACGCTTACCAACTTCTGCGAGCTCGCAGTTGAGGCTACGTGCTTTTCTGGCAGCTTATTCAGGTTCAAAGACAGTCTTAAACACAAACGGAGCATAACGTTCATAAGTGTGTCTTAAATTTACGACGGCAAATTGAAGAAATGATTTGTAATTGAGGCTTCATTATTAATCAGGTTAAACCTTTGATACCGAGCAGGATATTATATGAAATCTCAGCCTTGTCCTTTTGTAAACTGATCACGCTACGATAAGAAAGTAAACACAAGGTTGATTTAGGGCATTTACAATGCAGTCAACTGAAACTACAATGACAAATTGCTACATCATGGGGGAAATAACTGTGATGTGATTTGATGAGACAAAGATTATGATGAAGTGAAAGGCTCAGTGAACCAGGACAGACTCGGTGGCTGTAGGCATCTGTCCTTATGGACAGTTAGCGGAGCAAGATGAGGAAAATATGCTCGGCAAATATATTTTTACTGGGCAGCACAGTCACGACCACTGATAAAATAAGTACTCAGAAGTGGACTCAAAACACGCCGCTGCTCACAGTCTAGTTGACATTGTAAAACACATTCACCGTCGCCGTCCCTTGTGCGGTGAAAGTCCACAAAGAAATCTGGGCACTTGAGTATTCTGAGCAACAAACATAATCAAATGAGTGCTGTGTGAAAGGGGCATGAGAGGCATGCTGTTGATAAGGCTGGTCTCATCTCAGGTTGTATTAAGTCCTGCTGCTGTAGCAAATGACCCCATTTAATGAGGGGAGCATCCACAAACCATTTGCTTGCCATGTGTTGCTGCACATCATTAACACAAAAATCCAGCAGCACACCCTGGAGAATAATATATCCAGGATTCAAAGAACATATTGTCAAACTCTGTGTCTGGACTTGCTCGCTACCAGTATTTTCCTGGCATGGCCGACATGTAAACAGTCTCTCCCCTATGTTGCATTGATGAAAAGAGCCTCCTGTGGAGATGGCTTTCTTTCTGGCGCTGACATTTCTGTTTGTTCAGAACATTGCTGGTGAAGGCTGAGATGCTGGATTACAGCCTGGTCATGTTTCTATTTCAGATTTAAGCACTTGACCTTTAATAGGAATCTGCTCTGTTTATTTGCTCACAGATGTTTATTTAGGTTGAATACATCTCGATGGTTCGCTTTGTTTTTCCTCAGGGTTAGAGAGATTCCCCTGTGTCTCTGGTCTAGCCATGAGATTAACTTGACTCGAGGTCTTATCAGGATTAAGGAGGTTCAAACAGTTGGGATGAGTCATATTATTTCTTTGGGATATGCTGCAGGTTGAGGTTTCTTTTAAGCTAAAAGAGTCACTTTTAGCTTAAATTCAGTGATCTGCTACTTTCTGCAAAGAAAGAAATGAGTGTTTCTTGAGGAATATATTAAAATTTGCGTGTGTAATTTGACATTACGATTCCAAAATATAGCAATGCCAGTAAGAATTATAGTGGGTAAGGAATTTAAGCTTCTTACACACTCTTATTTGTCTGTTTGTCAAACTGAAAAGAGAAAAGCTTTATTTTCCAGCCAACTTTCTGTCATCATGTGGCTGCAGTTAGCTATTGTCTAGCTTGACTTTGAGCCACTAGAAGTTTCTGTCATCACGTGGATTTATTGTGTAGTAACACTTCTTTACACTGTCAGGAAGGAGAGTTTCACTGGTCCAGCCCACTTCAGATGGAAGTGGGTTGTATGTGGCCCACCATGTAAAATGAGTTTGTCATCGCTGCTGTAGATGGTCTCTTAGTACACTACACTACTATAATATTTGTCAGCTACTTGTGTTAAAAAATAACTCAAAAGGCACCAGAGAGATGGAGTTCAGAGACTCCAATTAGCTGAGATGAGACATGGTGAGTAGTAGAATTAGACTACAACTATTACTTGTTTCCAGCTCTGAAGTTGGCCTTTTAAATATGTACATAAACCGCCAACAGACAGATTCAAGTGGGCATTAGAGGAATTGTAGTTTTTGCTTCATTTTTTTCAGCCCTGGAGGTTGTGACTGGATAGGACAGGAAAATCATGACAACTGGCCAGAGCAATAAAAGGCTTTGAGCCTAATAACACTGTTTGTTTAAATACACAACACTGCATGAGAAGCGGGATTCTGTCATTAAATTGTAAATTGTGTAGTTCAAGGCTGTTCGCAGGAATTTTGAGGCAGCACATTAACTGCCTGGAAATTAACTTGGAATTTTAATTTCTGGCAGCCGACCATCGTTCTTTAAACCTGGGGAGACTTTCGCATCTAAATGAAAATCCTGTAAGCTGTAAAAATTCAAATCAGTATGGTAAGGGGACACCACTAATCAGTGTCTGCCAGACACCCACCACTTGTTAGTGAGTTTCTTTGTGACAATTATAGGATAAGCAGATGTGGACAACACAAACTATAAACAACTTCTAATGGCCATGTTTTTGTTCTTTTAAAAAAAAAAAAAAAAATAGAATAGCATACTTGTATAGTATGCAGTTACACTTCCAAGAGTCAAATACATGTGTAATGAGTCAATAATTTTTGATGTATCTGCCCCCAAATCTTTCTGTTGGGCTTTAATACTCTTACTTTTTCTGGTATGTGTTCCTACAGCGAGGCACACTGACTAACTTCCCAAGGCCCACCAAGACATTATACAGTAAGAGGCACAGCAGCACTGCTGCAGTGACCTCTTTGGGCAGGGCACCTCTGTTTCACAGGTGTACTTGGTCTCCTCTGTTGTTACAGTAGAGGGAGAAATTTTAAAATGAAGAAAGAAAAAAGAGACTGGGTTCAACCTTTAGCTGTTCTTTAAGGAACTGAGGGTTTCTGACGTTTGAAGAAAGCTTTATTGCAAATAGTGAACTTGTATTAGACCTGAGGCTCATGCTGGGTTCATGCTGGGTTTATGCCCTGGTTTACAGGGGCTTAAGAGAAACTACAGCAGGCCAGTAACAAAGTTTTATTTCCATAATAGTGGGATTCAGTGAATTATACTGTCAATTATTAAAAAAGGGACAGAAAAACAGAGGCTCAAACTTTGTCTGTTATTTTAGAGAACTTGGGATTTCTGAACTTTGGAAAAAACAAAACAAAACTTTATGGTTAATAGTGAACTTGTATTAGACGCGAGGGTCATGCTGGGGACTTCAAAAAGGAACCGCCGCTCCCTGATGACTACTCCAGTGTAAAGCTTTGTTAGCATCAGTGTTTGCCCTGGTTTACAGTGCTACGTGAAAATACAGCAACCCAGTAACAAAACAAAGTTTTATTACCATGATGCTGGGATTTCAATGCATTATGCTTAGAAGCCTGGCATGAAGCCCTGGTGGCTTCACTCAAGTATACATATAATATAAATAATTTTTAAGAATCTGAGTGTTATAAAATTAATTTCCAAAGCTATTTAGATATTGATAACCCTGGTAGTTTAGGCAGCTTAGATAGTAAGTTTGGATAAGTAATTTATTGATAGATCACTTAAAGAAAAACAAAAAACAAAGTGTTTTCCAGTTAAAAGACAGCAATAAAATACAAGAACATAAATTAAACAAAAAATATAAAATAACAGTGAAACATGGAAAAATATAAATAAAATAGATAATAAAATTAATATTACATGGTCTCTAAAAAACATTGATCAGCATGTCTAGGAGGAGTTAGAGTTACAGTCATACATACATATGTTTAAATCATTATAGTAAGAGGATAGCTATTAAAAGAAACAACATCATCACATCGGATCAGTTATAACATTTTCCTGCATGAGTTGTACTCCTTTCCTAATGTACTTAATACTCCTTTATATTTATCCAAGGTTTTTCTCAGTGGTAGACAAACTTTAGCATGATAGCTTGAAGTGGTTTCAAATTGTCTGAAAAATAGAAGCTGCAGTACCCTGAGAAATCCAAGGCCATACACTATGATGAAAAAACAGAATTATCCTATAATTGATCTCAGTATTACACTGATCTTGATTGGGATAATGATATAGCTGGATGCAAACTATGCCTGTGGAGATGAGTGAAGGGTCAATGAATATCCATAGATGACAGTTTCTCCTAAAGTGATTTCAAAAGCACTAGAGCTGAATAGTTACAACTGCAAACATTTTGCACAAAATAAGTCAAACTTACTTGACTCAGTGTGATGGTCGCAGACTTATTCGGTTAAGTTGACAAGACAAGTACACCAGGTCAGAGAGGATGCTCCATCTGTTTAAATGCCCACTTGACATCAAGACACAGGGACTTGACAAATCTTTTTATGGGTCCCTGAAGAGGTATCACTCTGACCTGTAGTAACCACTAAGCTACACTTCTGAGAGTATAGAACAAACATTCAACATTTATTGTGGCATTTTGATTTATTCTCCTTTTGTTTCTTTATTCCCCACAGACGTTACTCAGTCTGGAGTTCAATTTCGTTGTAACTCAATCTAATCTTTTTACTACGAAAAACAGCTTTTAGAACATTGCTTCAGAAAAGAAAAGGCAAACTCAGAACGTAGAGGCTGATGATCCTCACTAGAGTCAAAGATATTAGTACTGATTTTTTTCTTTTAGGTTAAAGTGTTTTAGTAGTGTTTCCATATAATTTAAGCTGATTCCAGGACTTTTTTTGTTTTCAAAACGTAGTTATAACAAGAGAACCAAGGCCAACCATGGGACATCAGAAATTATATCAGCAATAAACAAACAAAAGAAAAAAAAAGGAAGAAAGCAACTTTTGGCTACCCCGTTATTCACAAGGAGTCGCCACAGCTGGTGTCTCTGCCTGTTTGAATTGGCAGAATTTTTACACCAGATGCTCAGATGCAACCCCAAACTGATTTATACCTCCTCCTAGGATCAAACTTGGGAATTGTTAGGTGAATGTGTAAACCACTACACTATGGTGCCACTCTATCAGAATGAAATACAGCACTGAAAACCTGCTTGCTTACAATTTTCAAGCTATCATACACTATTACATACACAGTATCGATAGTATTACATGAAAAGTGATGCTACACAGTCTGAAAATTGCTTTATAGTGAAAAACTGTTGGAGAAACAAGTATTTAGATGCCTCAGTTGAATAATTAACTATACTACAATGTAAAAACCAACAACTAAATTAAAAATGTTTGGATAGAATTAAAAACTGAAAGTAGACAGAAAAAAAGCATTTTTAATTAAATAAAAAGACTTTGTGAATTTGTAAATAGACTGATTTTGTGAATTTGAAAAATTAGCTAGAATAAAATAAGAATATAGAGGAAATTACCTTAGGAAGGAAATTACCTTAGTTTCAATATTTGGTTATTTAATAAAAAGCATTTGATACAACTTACCTGATGAGGCTTTGATGAACATGTGACTGTGAGTCAACTGCTTTAAAAACGTTCTGTGTTGCTACCCTAACCCTAACCCTTTAAGGATGTCTTCTTCATAAATATAGTTGCTATTTTTAGGTTGCTCCTCCCAAGTTCAGTTCATAAGTTTTGACTTGTGGTTGAGCACCACAGTTGATGTCTTTGCCTCTCTCTTGAACTGAAGTCCCATTTTTAGGCTTGGTCACTGAACTCTTCAGGTGGGAACTGCTGTTTGGTCTTTGGGTTATGGCCAGATAATTCTCAGCATAAAAGTTTGTTCAGTCCAACAAAGAGCCTGATGTTTGCCCTCTGCACAACTTTGAGATTCATATTAAAATCACAGAAATGCAAGTGCAAATAGAACAGGACTTCCACAAAAAAAAAAAAAAAAACAGCCGTCCTGGAACTCATCCAGAGATGCACAAGGATATGACCTTAAAAAGGAAACGGCACATTTAAATTAGACAAGGGTCTGGATTTTTTCATATGCAGACTTGTGTTAATTTCTGATCTTACCCCATAATAGTTCTAGATTTAAAATCTTAATTGAATAAAAGCACAAAAAACAACAACACATCAATGGTAAAATCATTATTTTTTACAAATAATGATTGGAACATCATTTCTGATTCATTATTGTTTGAATGATGTTGACACTGAGGGAGCAAACATATTACAGTGTCACCCACTCTCTAACTCCATGAAACCAATGTCCTAATTTAAACAGGGCAAAAGGAAAAGAGAAATTACTCAGTTTGAGCCCACGCCAACCTGTTACAGTATTCTGCAAATCTCACCATTTACAATACAATCCATATGTCCTCCTACACAACAACATCACGTTCTCTTAATGAGTTTTTTACAAGAGCATCACTTCATCAAACAGTGACCTCAGCCAGCACATGCCTTTACATGTTCCTCTGTGCGGAGGAGTTTTCCCTCGAGAACATGTAGCCATGTGTTATAGGCTAAAGCCATTGACTGTGGATTGTGATCTGATACTCAATACAACCAGTGTAGGCTGAGCATATCTGATAAGTCTGAATATATTATAAAGACAGCTGAAGAGTTTGAATTAAACCATTTAATTGTCTTTTTTTCATTCTGCTAAATAGCATGACTTAAGTATAAAAGGAAAATATTGTGTAAATAATTGATCAGGCTGTAGATGGGAGTGCATTGGAAGCATATTAAAGCACAACAGTCATGTAAACATTAGCCTCCAAGGCTTAAACTAAACATTTTGTCTTTCTCTTTGTCTCTCAATCTTAAGTTTGTCTTTCCCTCATTTTACTGTTTTGCTCCGCCCTTGCCCCTTCCCTGTGCCAAGTCTTTCTAATACACTGCAGCACTTACATCACCCCCACCCCCCGTCATTTTGGAGGTCGGTGGAGAATATTGAACACTCACTTACCCCCATATTGACATAACTGTAGAGAAAGCACAGAATATTTGATATGTTTTTTCTTTTTTTCCCCCCATCTCCTGGCTGTTTCATGTTTACCGTGTGCACTTCTCAAGCCAAGGGAGAGAGGAGGCGCATTTCTGTCACACAAGAAGGTGTTGAAAAAGCTCGATTTTTACCTTGACTTATTTCCTTTGCATCGTTCTCTCTCTGACTGCTCGATGATGAGCAATTTTCACGCACAACAACCGTCCTCAGTCATCAGGAGACATTTCTGCAGAGGAGCTTGGTGTGTCTAGAATTCACAATACCATCATGCCTCGCACACATTGATTTTTCTTCAATGCAGTAAGAATGTTATCGACTAAGAAACAAAGACAGAGGAACTCGTGGCAAAGATGTTGATGCATATTCCAACATTTGATATAATGCCCTCTGCTACTCGTGTCATCTGTAACAGGTTGTGCTGTGGCCTATATAGAATACACTTATGTATCCGACTGAAAAAGGCCATACAGTTAGCACATATGTGCTTCATAGTGTACCTTATTGTGAGTGATATCATCAGAGTAGAGGAAAAAGCCCTGTTAGCGAGGAATAATAGGCTCTGGCATTAAACGCAGCCTTCCCACTGACTCATTCAATTAAATGTTATCATTCTGAGCTCCAAATTATTCATACACTTGGAACTATTCTGCTGTAGCAAAGCCCACACATGTCATTCTAAGGCACAAAGCCAGTCCCCTAATATGTGTCATTCCAAGACATTGTTCATATTTTCACGTGTGCTGAAAATCACACAAAAGTAAATAAGAGGAAAAAAACATAGCCGGTTGTGGTAATAACCTCCACTCCTGGGAAAACAAATTGTTCTTAGATGCGGCTCCACAATCTCATAAATAAACAATGCCACGTGCAGCATTTCTTATAAATTAATACACTATCGAATGTAAACAGCGTGCTTAGATGAAAACGAGCATGGAAACATAAATCAGCCGAAATGTCTTCAAGCTGCATTGGGAGTTCTCGTATGATCTGATTTGAGATGAAAAGATGAATTTGTAGAGAGGGAAGAAACAGTGCGAGCCTGTTACATGGGCTCATTTCAACTCTGAAATACAGAGAAGAAAATGGGACCGTCAAATAGGTTTGTTTTTTTTCTTTGTTTTTATTTGGGTTTTGTGTGGCTCATCTCTGAATATGACTTTGAAGTTGATGCTTTAGTAAAAAAATCAGGGAAAAACTGGATTTTTTATCTTTTTTTTTGCAAAAATGATTTTACCATAAAAATTAAATTGCTAAATGTTATTGTTATACACTTGAGTATCTGCGTGTTTGTGTGCATGTTTGTGTGCGACTAGAAAGAAAAATATTTGTTTTTCTTTTTACTCACTTCACAAACCGCAGACTTTGTGAAGTGTGTGGGCTTTGTGTAGTAATGAGCAGAACGTCAATCAAAATGTTTTGAGCTTTAATTTTCACAGAATGTGAATAATAAGGGATTTTACAAAGATTGTTGTTACCATAGAAATGTTGCGTACATTGTATTACAAATTACGCTTTCTTCACACAAGTCGATTTAATTTGAAGTTTGAAATTCATTTGTTTAAGATTCCACTACATTTCCATCGTTAAGCAAAAATTTTGCACAATTAGATTACATCGAGCTGTTATCTCTTTGTGTTTTTGTTTTTGCATCTGTTTTATTGGTTTGCTTTGCAGTTGTGATTATTATCTACATTACTGAGTGATTGTGTAAATGTTGTGTCAATACCAGTATTGATGTAGGTTAAGGTATTAATATTTATATAGTTTTTAACATTTCAGTGTTCTTTTTACAGCTTTATATTTCCAGGAAGCACCGTGAAGAATATTTTGATGTTTTAAAACTTTTACCATCCTGGAAAGGTTATCAAATCTCATAAAAATTTAATGCGACAGTATCTGACAGAAGGTCTTTTTAAAGCCACTAACTGTGATATTTGAAAAAATGAAATATAGGGCAGCATGGTGGAGTGGTGGTTAGCCTCATAGCAATAAGGTCCTAAATTCGAATCCACCGTCTGTGTGGAGCATGTTCTATCTGTGTGGATTCTCTCTGGATACTCACCCACAGTCCAAAGACATGCAGTTAGTGGGGTTAGGTTTATTTGGGATTCTAAATTGCCTATAGGTGCAAATGTGAGTGTGATTGGTTGTCTGTCACTCTGTGTCAGCCCTCCAACAGACTGACGATCTGTCCAGGATGTACCCCACCTCTCGGCCTATGGTAGCTGGTCCTCTGGGGTCCTGATAAGGGAATGGATGGATTGATGGAAATACCAATATTATACAAAAAAAAAAAATCCACACATCTTGTTATAATTAAACCAGTGCCAGTACTACCAGTATTTGAGCAATAGTATTTGACCTCAACACTTTCCATGTACCATAAAATGACAAAAGGAGAGCAAGCAGTAACTCGCTATAGTGTCACCGAGTGTAGCAACTGCAGTTCTATGTTTCAATAAGGAGATTAGAAGGAATTGAACATGAGTTATTGATGTATAGAATTCAGTTTGAGGTATTTAGCGGATAGACGCTGATGTCCCATCACAGCAGAACTGAATCCCAGCATTGATAGGGATTAGGGCAGGACCCCCAGAGTCTACACGGTGGTGGTGGAGATGAAGATGGAGGCTTGAATGAAGCCTGAGTGATGAGGGAAAGGCGGTAATGGGGAGGAGGTGGGTGGTTCAAAGGCGTCTGCAAGGGCGAATGACAGACACACAGTGAGATTTAAAGTACGCTGAGTGAAGGCTGATTGGCCTAAAGAAGGCCAGCAGAAAGATGATTGGACTAGACCAGTGATGTCACAATGAGCTTTACAGCGTGGGAAAGTGGCAGTGATGTATGGCTTAGATTATTCGCCAACACCTGGGAAGCTGACAGATGTGTGACTACAGATCTTCCTTATTGAAGTTATGCATAAGCTTCATTAAGATACAACAATTTCAACAACAATAATTGATTATCATTGCTATTTTGAATACCCAGTAAAATAAAGTAAGTATTGTTCTAAATGTGGCAGTGGTTCTGGGCCAGCTACACAGCTTCACATTATAGCTACAGGAGCTGCTTGACGATAGAAACCTACGTAGTGAAGCTCCAGGCGCACAGTTTTTGTGCTGATGTTAATGGCAGAAGAGGTTTGGAAATGTGCAGCACATCAGGGGCAACATTTAAACACTATGTGCCTCAGCACTCTGCTCTGTAACTGCCTGCTACTTCGAGCCTGAGGTTCCTAAATGCTTCAAATTTGCAATTACACCACTTAGAGTTGATTGTATAATACCTATGAGGGAAGAAATCTCATGAACTTACATCCTATTACAATACCACACTCAAATTCAGCGAGCCCTTAATGACCGGTTCTTCCATAGATGTTTGTAAATGCAGAATGTATGGCACTTTATTTTATATACCAGTGGGACTGAAAAACAGCTGAATTCAAAGATTTAGAGAATTGTCCCTACTTTTGCCCATTTTTTCAGCATGTTGTTTAATCAGTGTCTATACATTTTAAACTTTAAAACCTATTTCTGAAATTAATATTTTTCTTCAGGTTGTTATAATTTGGAAAATAAAAAAGATGTGCACAGAGGAACACTATATAACAATTAATTTTAGACAGCTATCTTGCATGTCCTCTTTTTCTTGCTTGCTAAGTAAATTTTCCAGCGCCTACATCTGGCTTCAGCATGATAAAATTGACTCACTCTGATATCATATGTGAAGCATGCAATTTCTTTTAACTCGTAGCATATGGGTTAAGGGGACAATAGAGTTACTTGAGATGAATTTACTGTCAGTTTTTAAATTTCTATTATCCCACATTCTTTTCGCGTAACCCCTGGGGCAGAACTACCCCTGGATGGATTATTTGCATATGTTCTGTATCCTTACAGGATATCCCATTTAACCCCCTCTCTGAGGTCTATCAGCTGATGTATTCTGGATCATGTTCAATTTGCTCCCTCGCAGTATTGATGTCCCATTCAGATTTACCTCTCACCGTGTCAGCTGAGGTGATGCATATTGAAAAGCCTAGCACACTGTTGACATCAAGGCTCTACCATTTGATCTCCTTAGGTTCAGCAAAGCGGTGAACTCTGTTTGGGATCTGCAAAATAAATCCTATAAATGGAATATTCGCTCAGGAGGGTGTTGAGTTCCTAGTTTATGAGGGAGTCAGTAATCCTATAAACTCTGGATTTGCTTTTCTTTATGAGGCTCAGCATTGTGTTGGATCTTATGGGCTTACGAGCTGTCAACGAGGGACAAATAATTGACAAAAACAGGGGCCTGATTACTGATTGAAGGAAATCAAAGATAAACAGCTTTTCCTTTGATTGTGGCTCTCCGCTACCCTTACTCTGCAAGAAGCCGTGCACTGTGCAGTACCTCAGAGAATAATTCCCACATCCCTATTCGCTCATTTATTTTCATCTCTGCTCTGTTGCAGAAGCAATTTCACTGTCCCTTGTACCTAGTAACATCCCCCTATCACCCCAAACAGTTATTGAGCAATATTGGGTTGCTGTACACCCAGTAAACTACAGCAGATTTCAGACAGCAACGTGCACGTCCTCTGACATTGAACAAGGTCAGTGTGGATTTGTGATCATCAGCATGTCTTCGAGACACAAGAGAGTAAAAAAGAGAAAGCCTCTTCACTGCAGTGATGCTGCATGTTACTCTAATACCTGTTTATATCACAAAGCACAACATTCATCATACCTTTCATTGTGTTGGCAGCACATGAGTACAGGAAAGCTGACACGGACAACAAAAATACAAAACAGATGCTGACAGTAGATTTGTTTGGATAGAAAATTATGACTGTGTAACCAGCTTGCATGGTCTGTTTGCCCAACAGCAATGTGGAGCTCACCCGTTGAGAGCATTTGATTTACATCTGAACACACAACAACGCGCACAACGAGCGAGATTCATTCCGATACATTTTTTATGAAGACAATAAATTGATACAAGTCAGTCGGCATCTTTACTCACCGAATGCAGTGCAATACAGTGCAATTCAATAACGTGATGTAACAGTGGAACTACCACTGCAATCCCATGAATATAGATTTGTGACTGATACAGTGCACCATACAAGCACACTTATACCTTCACACATTTTTATCATGTTCCTCTTGTCTTTATTATAATGCAGACTCACTGTTTTGTAGTTAGTAAACAGCACTTCTTCCAACTTGTTTCTTCTTTCCAGCTGCAACAGCAATTATTAGGGAAAAAAATGAACACACATTATCTATGTGGAGGTTTATCGCACTGAAACCTGCCTCTATTTGTTATGCATTTTGCTCCCAGGTTCTTTTAATCAGCAAAGCCATGTGTCCATCATGGCAGTGTGACAATGAAACAGGAATATTAAAAGGGTTTTTTTTTTTTCTTTTCTGCAATGCACATAGTGCATAGTTTAAATAATTCCTTTTTCCAGAGTCAGGAAGATAAATACATTATTTTTGTGAGGTTTATTCTCATCCTTGGTGGAGAAAACTGGAGCTTTCAATCATGCGTGATTTTCATCTGCATATACAGTATTGTGGATGTTCAAATTTACATTTTTTGTCCCAGCTTCAGTCTTCACAAGATATTTTAATATTCTAAACTGGACCATTTGCTGATAGGAAGCTTCATGACAGCAGTTAAAAAGACCTTGTGGCGATTAATTGGTTTATCAACATTACAGAGTAAATGTGTGAATGCAGCGTCATTACCAATGTTGATCTAGGTCTAGATGTTAATATATATATTTTTTTTTAACATTTCAGCACTTGCTTCACAGCTTTATATTTCTAGGAAGCACCACAAAGAGTCTTTTGAAGTTCTGAAACTTTTTACCATCCTGGAAAGGTTATCAAAATTCATAAAAATTTAATGCGACACAGTATCTGACAGAAGCTCTTTTTAAAACCCACTCCGCTGCAATCAAATTACAGCGTGTTAAACAAATACTGAGGAAGAAGGAGCCCTTTTTAGGGGGAAAAATATTAAAGCAAAATTGTCATGCATATTTATATTCTATTTAAAAGTCAGTATAGTGAAAGGTAACTTTAAAAACTTTAACAAGTAACAGCAGTAGCTCATAGCACTGGTGGATGCACTGTGGTAACCTGAGGCGAAATGTGACCTTGTGCACTTGCCCTTGGCAGGTGAATTGAGGTGTGTGTGAGTTATGCCTGTTGCTGAGGCTTTATCACATGGCCTGGAAAATAATGACTGGTCAAAAACTTCTGATCATGCCAGAGGCTGCTACTTTAGTGGCCACTCCCAGGGGGAGTTGTTAGAGTTGGAGTATTTTTCAGTTCAGATTTTTCATTTTTTAAAGAAATTATTATTGTACCGGTTAACCCCTTGGGATAACTGGGGCAAAAATATGCATTTTAAACGTATTCACACACCAAAGCATCACCGATTAATGATCTGATCAATGCCATTGTTTACTTTGTTCTGTGTAATGTTAAGCTAACAGTAACAGATTGGAGGAGCATGATTGAGATAGAGAGGGAGATAGAGAAAATTAAGCAGAACATAGCAGCAGACTGTAAAGGCTTTGGTTTCATGGAGACCTCATTTGTATTTTATGTTTAACTTTGAAAGCCCTCTGGCTTCTTAAATATGCGCATCAAGCGAGGAACATCTGAATAGCTCATAATGATGTCAAAATTTATGGGCTCCATTGTTTAGACTGGAAAGGTATTCTTTGGGCAGCGCGGTGCACATCTCAGCTCACAGCTCACAATAACACATATCAAGAAGTTGGAGAAATCCTGACTATCCACAGTAGTTATTGTGTAAAAGCTCAGCATAGGCTGAGAACCAATATGAAAGTCATTGTCTGCCACCCTTTATCACAACACTTACACATCCAAACCTATATGCAGACTCTCTGGCATAAGTATTCATCCCACAGTGCCTAAAACAGTCAAGTGTTTGATGGAAATGTATTTCAGCAGCACAGCCGGCACTGAAAAAAGATTGAAAAAAGTTTGTGAATTACTTGCAGAGACGCAATGAACTCACTTTTCAAGATGTAAAATTTCATGCTAGAAACGAGTGTGTGAGGTTTGGACGTCCAGGCGTGACAGGAGCCATTGAAAAGGTGAAAATGATCACAGCTGCTGCTTAGCTCCTCAGCCCCGGAGTACTCCATACTTTACCGTGTTTACCCAGCTGAAGTTGTTGATCCATCATGGAAAGGGCAATTTTCTTTATGCTCTTTAAATATTAAGCACTTTCTCAGTCTCCTGTAAATCCACGACTTCCTACCATCCAGTATATTTCTTCTGACATTAAATTTAACATTTCTCACAAAGCATTAACTGTGGGGGTTAGAAACATCCTTCTCTCACTCTTCAAACCTGCATTAATGCCACATTATTTAAGCCCAATAGGAATGTTATGTATAAGAAAAGAAAGAAAGAAAAAAAAAGAATAAAACTTCATATTGAGCGGTGTTGACAGAATGACATTTTTTTTCCAGTGAAAAATCAAAGATATTTCGGAACTCCATTACCTAATTCAGACAGACTGTCAGAATTTAAACAAAGCTTAATGAACCTCAAGCCATCATTTTTATGCATTGCTGCAGAACAACACTCAGAAATCTATAACGCTTATTAAACCTTTGACCCAAGTTGTCTTTTAATAAATCTAGACACGTGACATGTGACTGAGCAGAACACAGGTTGCTAGTTGCTTCGGGTTAGGTAACAGGGTGGATTTATATGAAAAATTAATGGCATACATATCAGAGCAGACAGTGTGATTTGGAGTGAGGGCTAAATATAACTTTAGGATCAAAACTTTTTGATTAAATGTATATATAAGTGCTCATTTATTGGTTTGAGCTCAACAGGAGAGAGTGCATTCTCTGCAAGCAGGAGAATCCACAATAAGAGAACTCTGAACATTTGGTGCATTGTTCCGTTAGATCAGAAGCATCAGTGCAAGCTGTTTACAGTCAGCCCACATTTTTGGGCAAAGAATCTAAATAAACCATTGGTGAAGTTATGCAATGCTAATAGATGCATCATATTGGACAGCTACATGTTGGAGAAAAATGCTGCTCAAAGCTAGCCCCTTCTGCTCACAGTATCTCTGACAGTGACTCTAAGGTAGGCACAGTAGTCCTTTCTCTCTTTTTCCTCATCATGATTAGATACAATTACCAGTAATCCAATTAAAATGTCATTAATAACAGAATCTAGCTCAGAGAAATGGCTTAACTCTGTAGGAAAACTGACTGCAGTGAGTGGAAATAAAAATCAGCCTCCTGTAAATAAACGTTCACACTCAGATAGACGATATTTACAGCTCAGAAATAAATACTGTGTTTACTGTTAGCAGTGTTCTTGAGGGCCAGCCCACAAGTTCCTGAGTCAAGGCAGATTGTGCTAATTTGTTTCTGGTCTCCGCGTACCGTCGTGACCCACTGCGGTCGGCGAGGTGACGACCTGCATTGATGTTCTCCAGGCCAGACACAGCTGTGTAAATACCGAGCCAGGCCAAGCTGAGGCATGGCCGTCGGCCATCACTGTTGCTGCATGCTTTAGCATCAGGTTGTTTGACCAGCGGCTCTATTTTCTAACCTTATGCCTCCATAATTCTCTGTCTCTTGCTCTGCAACCACGATGGCAGATAACATCCTGGGTGTGGCAAGCCTGTTGATGCATTCACAGGAACACAATCACTCAAGACCTTCATACTTAAGCCACAGGATACCAGTTGGAGCACCTTTTTGCATACATTTGCATGTTCATTACAAACAATGGATTGTTTTTTTAATCTTTATGTAACTATTGTGCTTTACAATACAGAGATCATATCAATACCACTTGGGTTATGTAAAACCATGGATGTTGACACAGAAAATTTTCCAATTAATGCATTAATTAGCTTAATGAATGTCCTCGTTATCATAACTGGTTATGTTTAATATGTGGCTGTGATTACGGCAGAATCAGCAGCTCAAGTGTCTCTCTTTCTTTCTTTATTTCAGGCTGTGATCAGAGAATTCCAAGACCACACTTTCATGAATAATTGCAGGTTTTTAACAACAGACAACTTGTGTTGATCTCCCATAATTAGGCCAACTGAGTGTGTTGGGCACAACAACTCCTACAGCACAGCAAATGTTTCTGAGCACAACAGGGGGGGATGCATTTATCCCCTTCACCTCATTTTCCGAAAGGGTTTAATTCCCAGCCTGTGACTTGACCAGTTGGCTTAGTGCATCATGTTACACCCAGCTAGGGAGCATCCATTAATGGTCTCTGGATGTCTGCAGACGCATGATAAAATGCCATTATCAACTCTGCAAAGCAATTTGGATTGTGCAAGGAGAAGCACTGACTTTAATAGATGTTTGTTACATAAAGTGGAGAGTGACAGGAAAACAACACATACAGGCCTATTTTACTCCCCAGTCTGTCAAAGATGTGTCATGCTCTATCCTCTGCACTGTTGTCATGGCAAATGAAGACTCAAACATCTGAAGTGATGGTGTGCCTAGAATGGCAGGCTATGTGCAGTGAGTCAGAGTGTTGTGTAAAAATCTCTTGATATGCCTATTATTTGGGAGGTCTCTGACCAATTTACAATATGATAGTTCACAACAGCACTGAGCAGGCAGGATTTCAGATGGACTCTTTGGCACATGTGTGCAAAAAAGTCCTTCTTGAGAGGACAAAAAAAGCACGATGGCAGCAAAATTAGGTGGGAAAGAGCTCTTGATATAAGCTGATCATAACCCAGAAAACCCTAAGGTAATTTATTCTTTTCAGAAGCACTTTTGCACGATAACTGATAACATTTTGTTAAAAGAAAAATGACCATATTGATTCTGAGCATTTCTTTCCATCTTCCATATTCCACATGCAACTTAACAGCAAGCCCACCGCAGAGCCGAGAAAATACTTTTTTGGACTCAAACAGAGGTCTGGCTCACTTATCTCTGTAAGCAATAGCGCTCTCTGTAAGAAATCACAACACTTTTTCATCCCAGGGCATCAAATAGTGCACTTTTGTCAGAAGCTGCTGCCGTCACAGAGACATGCACGGAGCGTCCTTTGACGTCAGTGCCTTGACGCATGAGCCACATTGATCTGAGCACAGAGAAGACGATGACTTTTGAGTTTTGTTTAGCTTCTTTTGTTTTGTCGTAACTTGTTTTGTACTTTCGCTCACTTCTTGGTTAAATTTAGGCATCAAAATTGCCTGGTTAGGTTTACTAAAAGGTGCGGGTTAAATATGCCACTTCTTCCCATTAACTCTTAAAAACATGAAGCGTAACGGTATTCTGTGACGCCGAGGGATCCTGAACAAGTGATCGCTTGGAAGAGATATGCTGTCTAGCCATTAGGTTCATCATGGCACAAACACCAAAGGAGTCTGTTGTTTATCTGTGACATGCTAGCTGCTTTGAAGAAACATCAGAATTTGACAACCCAGGATGAGAAAGGGTTGGAAAACCATATATTTATATATATATAAATATATATGCAGCCTACGTACGTGTAAGAAAGCATCTTTGTGTTGTCACATTTCTAAATATATTGCAATCATGTCCTGACAGTTGCTGTAAGTAACTGATGGAAAAAAAGAAAAGAAAAAGAAATTCGGATAAAATAAAACTCCCTGTTACTGTAATGCATGAAAGACTGGGCTCACACTCTAAGAAGCACACGCAGGATCTCATCGAGAAAGACTGGCACCTGATAGAATATTTATCATGCGAGATTCATCTGTATGGCTTTGATAAAGCACGGGCGTATTGCTCTAGATACCTAATCACCTCGGCAGAAACCTGAAGCTATGATGCGTGCTCACAGGATAATTCACAGGCGCCAAAGGTCAGATCTCTTTTTGACAGCTTCTGCAGTGTAGAGAAGTGCCCTGCTATGATTCTGCATGGAGGCCTGGGATGAAGGATGTCAAACAGTAAAATACATCTATATCTTTATCTGACAATAATAAGGTACATTCTATCTGAAAAACTATTACCAGATAATTGAAGGAAATGATGACTCTATTATAACCTAATTCACTGAGCAATTATGACTGATACTTGTTAGTCAACACCCAATCAACCAAGAGATGCCATAGCAGCCTCACCTGGTTTCTGGGTCATTATCAATAAACAGTCAAAAACGCCATCTGCACTTGCCATTAGTGGCGCCGTTGTGGTTGCAATCCAAGTTGCGTCGGTTCTTGAGCGCCATAAAGAAAAATCATTGCAAGTTCTGCAAAACGCCATCTGCTCGATGCTTCTGTTTTGAACCAACACCATAGCTTGCCCGTTGCTACCGCTCGCTGAGCTGCAACGGAAGGTGGTGGCTCACTCAAGAGTTAGGCCTGTAAAATATACGACACCATCACCAAATTGTGATCGTATAACCCGAGTTAAAGGTGAAGGTAAATCATCTAAAAATTGACCATTGTGTCCCTTTTCACAACCGGCTGTTGCTAGGAAGCTCTACAGTATGAGATCACCTTGCTTTATTGGGGTGAATCTGGTATCCCATTAACATATGCTAATTTTCTATACAGGCTAGGTGGAGGCAATTAAAGCCTCTAGATAAATGAAAGCTCAATCTATATCACATTACATCTGGGAAATAACAATCCTATTACAAAGTAACAACTCCAATAAAATGTTATGGAGGCGTCTGCAATTTTCAAAGGCTGCAGTTAAGTTTTTTTTGTTTTTTTTATTTTCTTTACACGGGTTCAGGGCCAACAGACACGTTTCCCGGGGTAAACATGTAAACATAAAAATCATTAAATCTCCTGTTTGTCTGTGGGTAGACATGATGTGATAGCAATAGAGCAATTCATGCCACAGATGTTTGCTGCATAAAACTCTGCCTACACCTGGGAGTGCTGATTAATTTATATGTGTTTGGATAAGGCCATGTATCCCAGCCCTATTAATATTGCTCTTTTGCAGAATAAGATCATATCTTGGTAAATTGAATATTCATCACCTTAATGAGTCAAGAGTCTAGCCTGTATCCCAGAGAAGTTGGGCACTCATTCAGATATGAGCTACAGGTTGTAAATCGCTCTCTCTCCAGATTCCAGATTTTTGGAAACGCTTAGTCAGACTCTGAGGTGGAAAAGGGCTTTATTTAAATAATCCTCTCATAAATGGCTACATAAGCATTATAATACATTGCAGTCTGAACACACGGGGCGCGGGAGGGGCACCGTTCACAGGGCGGCCGATCAGGTGCTTGTAGGCCTACCTCTGTGCAGCTGTTTGATTATTTAACTGCTGCATATTTGAGCACAATCATCCACATTATTGGCTACGAAGTCTACAGTTGTTCACCTTCAGCCAGCACAATGTTAAACTCGCTGTAATGTTATCACATGTGGGCCCTGGCCTTTTCACCAGCTCTAAACCCTCTTTGTCTAAATCCCTCTGTCCATATCCCTTTGTTATAACAGGCGCTAATGCGACAAACTGATTAAGCGCTATTAACTTGCAAATTAGTTCTTTTGTTCTAACTTTATCCCCATCAGCTTTGTCCATTTTAAACAACCTTTGTCCAACACCAAAGGAAAAAAGAGAGAGAGAGAGAGAAACTATTGTGTCGTAAGTGATGTTCCTAAATTAGCCACTTCACACTCAAGTATGTCTGTATGAATTGTACACAAAATCCTTGAGAATAAAGTGCCATTTTTGGCATCTTTCCATTATGATGCAATTGAAAATACAAATTGGACTGAAGCGTCTGCAATGATTTGGTAGACAACAATAGCAGGAGGACACATGATGTTCATGCATCTCTTGCGAGTGGATGAAAAATAACAGAATGCCGGCAGAAAAACATGTTTTCCATGTAAGATGTTTAAAATAAACATGTTTAAAACATGCAACAAATCGGTTTTTCTTAAAGAAGCTTGAGGGAGTGGGAACTTCACCCAAAGGAGTCTTATTTTGAAGCCTAACTCCCTAAAACTGATTGCATAGGCAAGCTAGAAAATGCACACTGAACATTCCCAGGAATCTGCTGCTTGGGAATCTTTCATCAAAAAGAAAAATTTCATTTCCAACTTTGATGTCGCGCCCACTAACTTGAAACCTGTTTGAAGAGCTCACCATACTGGTGTGGAAGTGTAATAACGCAGAAACCTTTTAGGTTTAATTTATATGCTTTTAGCCAAATTGACCTGCACTTTGTAACAGCAATGTCTGATGCACCGTATCTTTACATTCTGTAATTATATATTCAGCTTTGAACACAGATGTAAAATAATGCAAAGGTCACCAGACCAATTCAGTTTCAGAAGCACATCTCAGAAAACTAGAAAAAGCAGCATCTTCACTATGTATTTAATGCTGTTCCAGTGAAAACGTTTAAGGCTGTAAAAATAAAGTTTTTTTTAATAAGCATGCTTTGAAAAATAATGCCATGAATAGATTTTATTCATCATTAATTTCATATACTGTGAATGCTATATCCACTAATTACAGTGAATATTTGCTGTTACCAGCCTCTCGCTTTAAGACCGCAGTTTTCTTATCAAATTATATGCTTAAATTATTTCTCGGTTCTTCCTAGAACCTTAGAAAATTTGTTGTAGTTGTTTTTATGAATTTAGGCCTCAGGGGGTTCTGTCCACAGTGACCGTGTGATGTTGAGATCATATAATCTTCTGCAGGACTCCTTCTTACTGAAGACATACTATGATCATTTGCCTTTCATTTAAAGAACACCATTTAATGAGCTTCAAAGACTGAATTATCTAAAACTAGTTGTTAGGAATATTTTTCTTAACAGAAATTAAAAAACAAACTTCAGAAAAAACACTAAAGCTACCCAAAACATGTTGCATGTCTTTGGTTTTGGTGTTTGGTCAAATAATTTTTTTAAAGAACTAATATGGGGCAGCTTTGGCTTTCATTTTTATCAAGATTGGAATTTTATTATACTGCCTGAGTCTACTGCCTCCGCAAAGTATTTGTATTGCAAAACCTGTTCTCTGCTTCTGAAATCTTGCCCTTGAAAACTATAAAAACTTCATTGAAACATGAAAATCTACAAACTAATTAAAGTAAAGTAAACTCAATTTAAAAAAAAATGTTAGGAAAAAAACATAAAAACTAATAAAAAGTAGCTTTTGTAATTTAGCAAACTGTATGGTAGTATTGGAAAGCAGAATATGTAATTTAATCACTGTGGGGCTCAGGACATGTTTCAAAAGTATATTTAACATTTAGTTCAGGCAGTTGTGCTGTAGAGAACCAGTACGGCTCCAGATTGTTCTGAACTTCAGAATTAACCACTCAAGTGTTATGCAGGCGTCTTTGCCTTGATGAGAGTTACTTGTAACAAATCACATGTTGTTTAAAAGCCTGGGAGAGAGGTGCAATACTCTGTCCAACAAAGACCTGAATAATTAAAACAGAAGAGAGCCGCAGCGTCCTGCTAAGTAAAGGCCGGAACATGGTAGCTGTCACTTATAATCATCTAAATGGAAGCAAATGTCACAACTGGGCTTGTAGATGTGAGTGAAACGGCCTTGTTTGTCTTACTCTAAGCCAATCCAGCTGAGGAAATGCCTTGGACATCCCCTCTTACCTGAAACGCCCTTCATTTCGGGATGACTCCTGTCCGCTTAGCCTGAGTGGCTGCTCGCTAAGTGCAATCTGTGCAGCTGTCTGTGCTTTGTTTGTTTGTCAGGGTAAGACGTGGCATGAACACAACCGCATCAGACAATAAAGACCTATTTTCGCATGCTTCCTCAGATAACAGCACGGCTTCTCCGAGCTGACTGCACCACATCACTGGGAAGCCTTGACATAATTCAGATAAGAAAACTCTGCCCGAGAGGCTAATGTTTGTAAATAACAGCTCTACTTTTTTTGGGGGTGACGTATTTCTTATGAACCGATACACCACAGGCTGACAGGTTAATGCAACCTCACAATGAGATGCCGCTGCAAATATATCTGACGTGCCAAAAGACATTTAAAAT
Source organism: Oreochromis niloticus (assembly GCF_001858045.2). NCBI lineage: Eukaryota > Metazoa > Chordata > Actinopteri > Cichliformes > Cichlidae > Oreochromis > Oreochromis niloticus. Next base: position 29,249,652 of record NC_031966.2, on the reverse strand, counting down.
CAGATTGCATCGATGCTGCTTTTGTGCTGCATGCTGTATCTGTGATGACGAGTGGATGTTATGACAAGCGAAATATATTTCAACACCAGCTTTGAACATGCTATGACATTTATCGTTTGCTTAGCGGATCGTAATAGCTATCGGTTGGTAATTACATTCTCTCGAATCAATGGCCTGTCAAATACGGATGTAACTGTTCAACGGAGGGAAGGGGGTAGAGGAGGGTCAAAGGTCAGGTTTTTAATTAAATCCCAGACACCGTGTTTGGCTGTGTGGTGTAAAGGAGGTGCAGACAGTAACAGAATCAAAGCTCAGCGCAACCTGAGGCAACTGGAATACTTTAGCAACATTGATCTTAATGTCTATGGTATGGCTCTTGTCAGTATTGATAGATGAATTTTACGGGAATGGTCACAGATTGCCTGAAGCCAACTGGGCTAGCGCTGTTTCAGTGAGACCTGGTTGTTAGACCTGGTTGCATGCAAGCAGACATGACTCATTTGTGGCTTCAGGCAGTGGATCTGGCATATGAGTTTGAGCAGCGGCATGACGAGTCAGGGACAGAGAGAAGCTACACCCAGTCGGTGCCTTAACAAACGGCAGACTCGGGCTAAGGATTCTCCCGAGAATGAAAGACTCTTTCAGAACATTTCTAACAAGAATTTAAGCATCTATTTCCTGTTATTATGTGTCTGTTCAGTATGCATCACCGCAGTACAGTTAGCAGCACGTCCTGTAGGGGCTTAACGGACACTCGTATTAACTCTCGAGAACCTATTCCATGCCAGAAAACATTAATTTACCATGGGGAACAGATGAATAGAGGCAAACAGTGGTTTTTTTTTCCCTTTTCTGAGAATCGTTTCAGACGCTGCCGCACCTTAAGATTTCTGCAGCCCAGTCTAACTGAATGAATAAATATGTGAAGTGGCTCATTTTGATTCTGCTGTGACTCCCTCAGGAAGTCAGTTTACCTGGCAGGCAATTAGTATCAGTCGTCAACCACACGTTACAAAAGCCTAGATAGTCTGAAGTGGTTCCTTGTTTCAAAAAGAAGTGCCACGAAATTAATCACTGTGCATTCGAATGCAATCAAGTGAAACCCCTATATTTAGAGTTGAATGGAAATTGAAATTAAATGATATTAAAATTCAGAGACTGAGCGACTAGAAAACAAGAGTCAAAACAAAAAGCAAAACTGTAAATGAATAAATATATAATTAAAAAAAAATAAGGATTTTATCACAAAAAAAAATCACATTTTGATATCATGATAACCAACAAAAGGTCAGCACGATCATTCACCATCTTAGAACAGCATCTGTTGCAGGTTAACCAATTAAATAGTTAAAACGAGGTTTATTTAGAACAGAATTACTGCCTTGCAATTTTATATTAGCAAACTAAAAGAAAAAAACATTACCAGATTTGTAATTTATGTAATAAAATTTGCTCTTTAAAAATTTTCAAGGAATTTAACACATGTGTTGTAAAGATCAATGCTAACAATCACAATGGTCACAGTCTAGCCCTCTGCTAGATGAATGATGGCCAAAAACAGCGTTTTTCCCATGTAAATTTTTTTTTTTTTTGGAATTATCCCTTCATGATATCTATCCGGTAGGTCAAAGTAAATTTGATCTTCAAATTCTAATCAGTTCAGCACAGAGTCCAACTAAATATTTGTGCCGGATGTAATGCTATTCACTCCAGGTGAGACATCTCATTGGCAACAAGAGGATGGAAACAAGGTCACGGTGACTTTTGATGCCAAAATGTAACCAATTCTTTGCAGTTTTGAAGAAATTCGGTTAAGGTATTCAAAAAACCCACTTTTATGTAAACTCAGGAAATGTAGACAGAGTAACCTTGAGAACTGAGAATTTGACCACAAAAATATTATTTGTGAATCTTTGTGTTTAACCTCCTAAGATCTGAACTCTTTCATGGCATGCATTTTTAATTTCTCTTTGCTATTTGGGCTGATTGGGACCTGATGAATGTAAAAACAAAGAAATATCTTTTTACCCGATTCTGCTCTACAAGGGCCTGATATCCACATATGAGGACATTCGTTTTAAATTTCGATGGAACAGTGCCAGTATAATGTCCTCGTGAGTGTATATCAGGCCCTTGTAGAGTAAAATTTAGTATTGTGGTTTAGACAACCCAAAATTTAACCTCCTAGGACCTGGCGTCCACATATGTGGATATGTGGACGCCAGGTCCTAGAAGGTTAAATTTAAAAAAAATCTTCAGGGGTTTAAGAGTTAACAAAAATGAGACAGACAACATCCTCTTCATGGTGGCACAAGCTGAAAACTTGGGGACCACCATAAATCAGTGTTGATCATAAATGGACAGAATATAGTGGTAAATTTTGTCACTTACTACTCGATTAACACCAACTGGGTCAAGTTACTGGTACAAAAAACCGTAACTGCCAATGAAACACATTTGTTTATTTGTTTATCTAGTTTATTAAACTGTAAGTATTTATATTAAAAAGTAAATTCTGTATCAGGTACAAATCCAAATTCACTGATCCTTGGAGTATAGTCCAAGGATCAGTGGTGTGTAGACTTTCTACTCTCAATTAAATCTGTTCCTTTGCCATTTTCCATTGATCAGACATTGATCATCACTACTCCTATAAAATTTCCCAGAAACCATAATTATGACCTGGTCAAATGTCCAGGACTAGTTTGGCCAAGGTTTCTACATTTGTATATCTGTGACACCATGAATAATGTAAGGCAAGTTTTATCCTGCACAGTTAGGTGTTAGGCGTGTGACATACCGTATCTTGACGGGACCCTTTCACCACCTCTTGAGTTTCGATAACCTGCCCGTACAGCCATAAAATATAATCTTTCAACAAGAATAGCAATATAAACTTCAAAGTTTTCTGTCCTGTGAATAAGTACACTTTAAGAAAAGAGACAAAGGGCACGGTGTTTTATTATGTCAAGGACAGTGCTTGCTGAACTCAGCAAATAGCATCCTTTGCTAAAACATTATCACTGGAATATATCGTCAGTATAGTCAATAAAATGATCAAATGAGAAAGAGCACAGCTGGCCAAATGACTCCCCACTCCAACGCCTTTAAAATCAAAGATAGTATTTTAGTCTGAGGCAGAAATAGGCTTTCATTGCAAAAGCTCATACAATGCTTGTTCAATTAGATTAGGGAGAAAAACTGTGGGGTTTTCTTAAGCTTTCAAAGATATTAGTACAACATGCAGCAGACAGAGAGGGCTGCTAAAGACACAGACTGCTGTGCTGGTAAAAACTTTATGGCATTTTTGATGGTCCACTGGCCCATCAACACAACAACCCACTGGGATTTGTGCTTATGCCTGACAGCCAGTACAACGCTGGCTGCATTTAGTTAATAAATTGATTTAAGCAGGACTTTAAATAGGACTTAGTTCATGAATTTAATAATTTCCTTTGAGAAGGATGAATATGAATTTGTTATGAAATCAAACTATTCTGTACCAACATAGTAAACAAAGGTAATAAAAAAACATGCATGTGTTACCTTTTTAGCCAGGTCCAACTAAGGAGTATTACTTCTCTGGTTACAGGACTAGTGCCACTGATCTGCATTTGGCAATTTCAGCAGTAAGTAGGTAAATGTATAAAGTCAGACAGCTCACAGCTTTGCTTATTGCCTTCCAATCGCCATGAATTTAAGGCCAGGGCAGTAAACATAAGCTGCTAATGTTAGCAGTACTGCTGCTGGTAAGGTTACAGTGCACACATAGTTAGTATGCATAAATTGAAAGCAACGTGTGCACTCCCACACACATTTTTATGATACCTCTGTGCATTTCGCAGACCGCAGTGCTGATGCAAGCCGTGCAGGCGATACAAGAGCGAGTTTGGTGCTCTGCCCCTTAGCTAAAGCGAGCCGCTATTAGCATAATAGTATACTTCTCCTGGTTGAAATTAAACAAATTTCTTACTGTTGACATTGCACAGAAGTAATGGGGAATTAAAAATGCACAGTGCTACCGTTGATTAAATGAACAAATAGATATCATGATCCAGTTAACATCATTTGTATTCTTCTGTCTAATCCTAATGTAAAACAACTGTTCAACACACCCAAAATGTTTTGGCTGTGGACAGGGTTGCTATTTAATTGCAGCTTTAATTTAATTAAATCAACACTCTTTCAGCGGCTTTCTTTTCAGAGTTAGAGGGTGGTCATACATCACTGAAGCTACAGAGGCCCATAAATGTTCCTAAGAAGTATCCTGCTGTATAAATGTCCTGACATGCACATTTTAAACATTCCCAATGCTGGAAGCCGGCCCGTAGCTTTGATGAGAGAGGAAAATAGCGCTGTTTACAGTTTAATAAATGGCACCCTATTTATTTTTCTGTTATAACCTGTGACTAGGTGCAGTGACTTACCTGTATGAAGTGTATGTGAAGGTAAATCTTTATAATGACTGCATATTAAAGCCTGGTCATAAACATGGCATGAAGCGAAGGGAAAAATGTGACTGATGGATGTTATTCAAGGACATATCCATGATCATCTAACCATAATGCCCTCAGTACTCCAAATAATCTCTTCTATTAGTGTGGTCATAGCTGGAGCGTGTACAGTCACGGCTCTTTAACTTTGCTATAGTGGTGTAGCTTTCTTCAATCTCCTATAGTGTATGTGACCATTGCCTCGAGCGTGATCTCTGTCTTTGCCGTCCCTTGGTATCAGCAGTCAAAGCTAACAGCAAACAGAGGTTAAGTAGGTCAGACATGCAACCAGTGAGGCTACAAAGCCCAAGGTCTTTTGTTTTATGCAACGCTGTCTTTCCTGAAACCAAACAGATGTTTTATGCTGAGGGAAAAGGGGAATTAATTGATCCAAGCCAGGAGAAGTTTCCCAAATGCTGGCCTGATAATAGGGGACCCGTCATCATTAGGATTGATGGCACCAATTTATTATTAATGATTCGTAAAATGAGATCCAGTAGACCCCATTTTAAATACATTTTCCATTACGGAGGAGCTGACAGGCAACACTGCTGATTTCACTACGAAAGACTTTCACTGTTTCTCTTTTCTCCCTCTGAGATACAGCATCCCTTCTTCGCACGGCGCAATGTCTCACTTTGGTGATGCTTGGATTGTCCCAAATTGAAAGCATTTGTTTTAAAGCCAAGAGGTGAATTTCAAGCCTTGTCATGGCGCCTTGATATTAAGGTGTTTTATTTTGTTTTAAACCACTGGATGCAATGTCATACAGTACATCCTAACAGATAGTCTCTTTCCCCCGAAATGTCCCCCACTGGCCTCAAACTCTGCAGCCATCTGCTCTGATATCATATTCTGTCAGTCAAACCGCCTTCATTATAGCAAGTGACACAGTATGAATCTAAATGCTAAAATATTCTGTCTGCTTGTTAAGTCATTTATGTAACCCATGAATCAGAATATCCCAATGTTCCTTTGGTAAAAAAAAAAAGAAAGAATATGATAAAAGTACTGATGAAATCAATGTGTAATACAGTAGATGGTGCAGATTAGTTCCTGCACTGCAGCGATACAGTAGCATCTGGCTTAAATGGTTGTCTGATAGCATCGATGGGCTTTGCTTGGTAGCAAGAAAGTAATTGCAATCTAAATGGATGCAAAATTAGGGTCAGGAAAAAAAACCCTTAAACTTGCTGAGACATTGGAGTTGATTTAAATACAGACAGCATTTAAACTGCCTCTGGGGCCACAATAAATTATTACACAGGCTCCCAAACTAGACATCTACCTTCTTACAGTAGATAAAGCTTCCACTCCAAAAATACCATTAGCAACGCCTAGAGTGTGCTTAATAATTGATGACTCCAGCATCCATGATAATTAAGAGTTAAGTGCGCGTGCGTAGGTGTGCGTGTGCACTTTGAGGTCCTGTGAATGTGTGCAGTGATAATCTCCGTTTCTATTTGCGTGTAGGTTGCAATCCTGTTGAATAGGTGGTGATTCCTGTTGAGCTGTGAAAACATCCTGGTGGCTTGCCACTCATCCTCCTTTACACTCATGCTGATGTAAGGGGAGTTCTAGGAAGCCATTACTCCAAATGACTCTCATTTTCTTGGCAACATCTGAGTGCAGTAGAGAGGCTGTCTTTGTGGGCTTAAAGCCGCAATGTATAACTTTTTCAATGTTGCCATTCTCTGCAGCGGCAAGGAGCTTACAGGAGATTCTTTTCATATGCAAAATAGACCAAGAAGGTCACGTTAGAAGCCGGCTCAATACGTCACACAAACACACGTGTTGTTGTGTGTTTATTAGCTTTAGTACAACACTGTAGCTTTAGTGGCTTTACGGCTAAGCTTAACCCCTTAGAACAACATGCGTCCCAGTGAAGGATTCTTAAACTTAATTTAAAGAGCAAAAAGTATCTTTGCTGTAACATGACTCTTGCAGTTTGTGTTTCATTGCTCCAGTCACTGTTTACAGGCTGATATATGTTACTAGCTACTACTCTTCTTTTACTGAATGTTATGTTCTCTAAAGCTGGGCATACACTGTGCAATTTTTTCAGTCGCGTTATTCAGCACCTGCTCAAACTGCACGATTGACTCGCAGGGGTTAGAAGTTCCTAGGTCACGATGCAGGGTCTCACACTATACGGCCCGATGCTCTGATACGACCTGAGTGCTCACACTGTGCGTCCATAACATGAAGGTTATAAAACAAAATCTGTCTCTCGCTCTCCCTCTCTGTCTTTCACTCACACACACACCACCACCATCAACTTTGCTAAATTGCTAATGAAAAACATTAATCAGGCAGCTGTGATTGAGCAGCAATGTCCATCCAACTATTTTCATGGTTGTTGCTGTCGTGATAATTTTGTGAGGCCACATCGAAAAGGCTCCGATGAGCTTGCCAAAGTTCTACAAGTTGTGCTTTCATCGCTTGTGTCCGGATCACACGCTGCACTGCCGTGCTGCTCCGTTTTTTCACTTTCATTTCTGTGTTTGCGCGTGTGCAGTGTGCGAGGCTGCGGTGACACCCTCACAGGTTTGATTTTCTTACGACCAAACGACTGATGATCGGGAGCTGGTCGTGAGGTGTTAATCGCTTCTCGTTACCCCATGTATACTGCACGATGCACGACACACGATGAAGGCGAAACTCGGGCCGATCACCAAAACGGTCGCACGACTGAAAAATTGGCTCAAAATGGGCCAAAAATCGCACAGTGTATGCCCAGCATAATACATGACACGCCATACAAAAGACAGCCAAGGCCTTGAGAAGCTTAAAAAGGGTTCAGTGTCCACTCCAGGTCAGGAACAAGTTACTACCAGGTGGAGAAGTATCTCAGGGTCTTGTTCACAGGTGAAGGGAGTGTGGAGCGTGAGATTGACAGACGGATTGAGGCGGCGTCCACGATGATGCGAATGCTGTACTGATCTGCTGAGCTTAAAAGCGAAGCTGTCGATTTACTGGTCAATCTATGTTCCTACCCTCACCTATGGTCACGAGCTCTGGGTAGTGACTGAAAGAATGAGGTCGTGGATACAAGCGGAGAAAAATGAGTACCCTTTGAACTGTGGCTGGCCTCTCCCTTAGTGATAAGGTGAGGAGCTTGAGAGGCACTCGAAACAGAGCCGCTGCTCCTCCACCTCGAAAGGTGGTTAGAGCATCTGACTAGGATGCCTCCTGGATGCCTTCTGGCTGAGGTATTCCAGGCATGTCCTACCGGGAGGAGGCCCTGGGGCAGACCTAAGATTTGCTGGAGACATTATATCTCTCGGCTAGCTTAGGAACAAGTCTGTGTCACCCCCCAACCCGAACCCAGGTAAGTGACAGAAAATGAATGAATGGATGGATGGATGGATGAATGAATGAATGAATGGATGGATGGATGAATGGATGAATGGGTGGATGGATGGATGGAAAGGCAACATAGCAATAAGGTAGACACTGGTGGTGAAGACCCCTCTGATGTCACATTCATGCAGGTGAACCTCCTTATCCAATCAGAATTGAAGGAGATGCAAAAGCTAGGTTAATGATGAATGACGTTAATAATGATTGAAGGAAATAGAGTGATCGGAGAGAGAATGTACCTGCACAAAGGTGCGTGTAACACAGAAAGCAAATCACCACTCTCTCAAGTAAAGCCACCTAATTAATGAACTTGTCAATCATCCTGTGCAGGCCATTGTTAATGACTTCCTATGAGTTAATGGCAACACCGCCAACACAGTCTACATAAATCTGAATTGTAAATAACTCCTTCTTTACCTGAACATTTGTACAGTCAGAGCTGCAAGTTGAAATATTTTACCGTTAACATAATTTCCAATTAATATGGTTTCAAAAATAGGCTGTTTTTACAGTTATTACTATGACATGTGACACTATAACACAGTCAAAACTTCTACTCTAATAAAGACCTATTAAAGCATCATTCTGTCCAAATTTTATAGTCATCCTAATGCCACTTAGCCGTGGTGTCACCTCAGCTAACTGTGTAGGAAGCTGTGTGCACTGCCTGACTTTTTTTACTTGTAAATCCAGAGTAGGCATGTTTTTTTGTTTGTTTTTTTTAAGCCTAATCGCCGCGTCCTCATGTGAGCATTGAGCGGCAATAACCCAACTCCCACTACAGCTAGGCACAGATAAAAACAAATGCTCTGTGCAGTTCTGTGACATCCAGTTGTATTTAAAACATGATGCCCGAGTAAAAGACTGATGAATAATACACCGCAGAGTGGGTAGGTATCAGTTCATGTGGACCGTTAAAGATTTCCTGCTTTGTTAGCGGTGCTCAAAGCCAAAGAAAGAAGAAGGGGAAAAAATGCAGGGTCATCTGGAATGACTTAATTATACTGTTTACATGGTGAGTGTTTAAAGAGAGGAAATCAAATACCTGATAAAATTGATTTTTGCTCTGAGAACTTTCCAGAGTTGTAAAATCCTCCCAGCTGCTGATACAGAGCACTGTGCACTGTGGTTATAGCATCTGATCAGCCTCCAGACTATCTCATATCTGGTACTCAAACCAGCTTTCCTGGGCTATATTTCATCATCGAAATGATGCTACACACCCCCTCCAATGCGAGTCCCCCCCTGTGCTTCTAACCAAAGGCTGTTTTCAGCCCAAACACACAGTATGTAAGAACTAAGAGCATCATCCCCATTAAACTTAAATCACATAGATGTACATTGTTATTTGCAATGTGTCAGTAAAGATTTTATTCACTGCACCTTTAACTATAGCTATTTCAGCTTCACAGACCCGCTGCCTCTCACACGCATACGCACACAAACAAACTATACCTGAAATGTAACACTTAGGGTTTATGTGAACCTGTTTTGCATACCAAATGAGTGAGGATTATCATATCAAGGCTACTGAGACCGTAGTCGAGTAAGAGCTAGATTGTTGAAAATCAAGTGCCTATCTCAGTGATGAACAATGTCCATCAGTGCTTGGAATTAATTTGCAGATGCTTCTTTGTGCGGGTATCACACACAAACATCGGATTCCCTTGTGTGTAGCTACAAACCAGGAGGCAGAAACAGAGGCATATACACGCACATACACAGTAGTTCAAATGTTTACTTGCACACACAAATGCACATTTTCGCCCCGTCTCCCTGTGAAATGCAAAGAGCACTGAGGGAGAGGTTTGCGTCTGTACAATAGCCACCTTCCACTTTTCATTTCGTGTGATTCATTCTGCATTAGTCTGCCTGAAAAATGAAATGCATGAATTCAAAACACACTCAGTGCTGTACCGTGTAATTAGAGTGTATTATGCACTTAACTGCAATTTGAATAATACAATGCAAATCATTTTCCGCTGAGACTTTTAAAGGGAGGATATTTTACTTTTAACTTACACCCACCAAGACAGAGGCAGAAAATGTGAAAGAGGAGGGAAAAAGTGTTCCCTCTAAAACCCCATTAGGAGGGTCTGGCCCTCCACTTTTGACTCAGCTGTTAGCCTGGTAGCACTTTGTGCACACCACATGATGTGTCAAGCTAATCGCCGCACAGCAGCTGCAACTGTTCGGCAATTGCAAAGCTGACGAAAATATATACCCCGTGTTTCTGACCTCAATTGGCTTTAAGTCTTTAAAGCGAGCCATCACCTCCTCGAAACGCTCGCCCCTAATCGTAATCTTAAGCGCCGCTTATTTAGAAAAGGGACTTCTATTAACTCTCTTGATAAAACTCTTCTTTCAGTTCCGGTTCTGTTACAGTCATGGCAGAAGCCAGACAGTAATCGTCTTTCATAATTCAAGCCTCACAAGTCCTAAATTGAATCTCTAAGATGCATTTCTCTTAATGTAATCCAGATTTATTGAATTAAATATCTGCTTTCGATTTATTATTTGCACTAAGCAAATAAATCTATCAAGAGTTTTGTTTTTTTTTTTCATTTTAAAGTGCAGAGGACTTTCAGTGGGCTCAGTCATTAAATTACAATGGCAAACTAACATGGTCTACATAAAATACTGTACTATTAAGCACTCAACAAGTAACAAGTGAAAGTAAATCATGTGCCAGGGTTCGTGTAGAACTGCGTCCTAATAAGAAGGCTGCTCTAACTTCAGAGGGATGGAGTATTGGCTGCATTAACTACGACTGTGCAGCAGCCGTTTAACTGAGCCATGGAAAAATTGATAGCAATATAAACACATTTTAATGAGTCTGATGATCAGTGGAATTCAGAGCTAATTTGACTGAGTATCACAACAAAACATAGCTCGGGGGAAATGCGAAGCAGACGAGCCAGTGGTAAGAATTAACACATGTATCAGTCTGTTGTTTTGAGAGGTGGATTTCTGAGCTGCTGGTAAATGTATCTTCCCGCATCTGCACACAAGCACGCTTAATTAGTAGATATTGTAAATAATGTACCTGGATCCAGCTGCGAAAATTATATGTAACAAAAGTCCCAGTTTTCATATTTACTTAACAATCACAACAATCCGCTTTTATTTCCACGATCAGGGTCCAGGCCACTGCATGAACCATTTGTCTCTCTGCTATTTCCACACTACATCTATCAAATTGCAGATTTTAGGGAATGGGTTGTGTCTGTGTAGAATTTATGATGACTATTAGAGACACTGGCATGAGCGCAAAACCAAGACAGTGGGAGAGAGAAATATTTTGGTAGGGACTTTGCTTCCATAAAAAGATTAAATCCAGAACGAGCCAAAAATATTTCATTCTTACGAACCACAGAGTGCTGTATTTATGCCAGCTTATAATCAAAGAACTAAACAGTCCCAAAGAAGTATTGGATGCTATAGTAATGGGGACATATTAGAAAGCGTGGCAGTTTCTGTCTTACAAAAGAAACTGAACTAATACAGCATGATGGATCCTGTGCTGCATGTATCAGTAACACATTCTCTAACGTGATGTACACGTTTTTAATAAACCAATGCTGGCACACAATGCATACAATAAGATGTTAACCAATTTGCATTCATGCAGTTCGATATCTTAAAGCTGCGCTAATCAATATTTTTACATCAGCAGTGGATCTTGTGTAAGAGCTGGCAAACCATCAGACTTATGGCTCTGCACTTTCACTCAGCTTTTAAGAGTATTATTTAAAGCATCTTTAAAATTACTGTTATAGTTTGTTTTACAATGTTTCCAACTCATATGGAGTATGCAGTACTAGTCTCAAGCTATACTTCATCTCATTATATTTTTTTCCATGTAGCCAGACGTTTATGTAACGTTTTACAATCTTTCTGATCAATTGTTCTCCAGACTTTCTAAAGGTCTTTCAAAGTTTGTCTGCTTTTTCACTCATTTTCAGTCCAAACCTTGTGCCTGGCCATTTTCAGGGGAATGTTTTTTTGTGTGTTACTTATCTATGAATCTGATCCATGACTCATTCAAGCATAAAAAGGCACATCACTCACAACTTGGCAAGGAACTAATTTTAAATGGTAGGCAATTTGCTACTAGGAGCCTGTCACAAAAACACATAATTTATTCATATTTCTTTAACAGAAAAGTGCTAACAATAACACAATTTGACAGGAAAAATAACAAGGTGATTCTCAGAGAGCTGTTAGCTGAACAATTGGCATATGTCAGCATGGTGTTGAGTGTGTCAAAAAATGTGGGAAAACTGGACAAGTGGAGGACAAAAGAAGAAGTGTCACACGTGTGAAATTAATGTGCTTAAGAAATGGGGAAATAAATCCACCGAAGACTTGACACAGAACCTGAGAGACGCCTCTGGTCCTAAAGTTCATCTACTGTTTACTGAAGCTTCATCAGAAATGATCGCAGTGGAAGGGAGGCTGTCAAGAAGCCATTAATAAGGCAGAGAAACAGGAAGAAAAGGCTGCACTAAGTTACACAAGAACTAAAATGAAAATCAGTGGCAAGAGGTTTAAAGGAGTAATGAAATTTAACATTTTTGGTTCAAATTGTTGCCAATATGTATCAAGGAGACCAGGAGAGACTTACAGCAGTGCCTATAGTGTCTACAGCCAATCACAGTGGAGGCTCTGACATGGTTTAGGGCTGCATTTCAGCCTGCGGTGTAGGATTTTGTCATAAATGATGGAATTATGAACATAGCAAAGTACAATCAGACGTGGATACCTGGATAGAAAAGCACACAATGAAACACTATCAGTGATGGACTGGCTTCCCCAGAGTCAGAGCCTCAACATTATTGAAGCAATGTAGGATCATCTTGACAGAGAACTGAACAAAAGGCAGCCAACATCCAAAGAAGAGCTTTGAATGTCCTTCAAGAAGCCTGAAGAACTATTCCTGAAAACTACTAAAAGAAATGACAAAAAAGCTGCCTAAGAGGAAAGCTTTCAGTTTGAAACTGAAGAATAAAGATGATGTACCAAATGCTGACTACTCAGCCTTGTTAGAATTGTACAAACTCTGTTTTTGCCTTTTGTCCTGTATTTCTGTTTATGTTTGTGCACGTTTCAATAACTCAATTCCCCGTTTTCTAGCAAAATATGAAGAAATGAAAGGTGACACAAGACTTTTGTGAGCTTGAGAGTAAGTACAAAAAATGACAATCAAATATTTACCACAAAAATCTTTGGCGACCAACAAAGTCAGCTGACTTTAACTGACACAGCAAAAAGACAAATTGAACTGAGTGCTAATATGTTATTTTTGCTTTGTGTCTGCTGGAGTGCAAATTAACTATACCAAATATTTTATCCAAAGATAGCGTGTCTGTGTTATGTTAACAGCTTGTTCAGCAGCCCCCCAAAAAAGTCAAATCTGTACATCACAGAGGCTCTGTCATGTATCTATATCAGTGATGGGGCATCACAGGGAGTTTGACAAAGTGTGTGGTGGAAAAGGTCACATGCAAAGGGAGATTCACCTGCTTTCCTCTCCACTGAAGCTCCAGTGAAGTCAGTCGCTCAGAGACATTTGGCCAGCTTGATTGGTGGTTTTGATTCTTCCTTCCCTGACACGGAGACAGGAGACACCTGCTCAGCTGAGTAGGGTGAGGAACCAATTACTCTTGTCTGAGGAAAACAGAAGACAGTCTCCTGTCATTCACCAGGATAGACTCTTAGATGTGTCAGCTGACTGTGGCCAACAGATGAGGTTTGGCACATCCATATCACACAGTCTAAGGTGCATGTAATGAAGGAGCACTTGGGGTTGCTATTATCCTTTGGATCCACATATTTGTTTTTTTCTGCAATGACTCAGATTTCCTAGTAAAAAAAAAAGGTCAGTGCTAAAATTGTGTCTTTGCATTACTGCATTTGAAATGTGGCTTTTTAGTATCTCTTATTATTTTTAGCTATGAAGACGACTAAAAGACAGTTTTGTTTTTCAGACAGTTTACTGTCTCGAATGTTAAAAGCGTGTTTTTAGACTGTATGGAGTTTATAATTAGAATTTTCTGACATGTCATCCAGATGAAAGGAATATGCCGATATTTTAATTTAAATTTCCCCCAAAAATTGGGATTAGAGGGATGGTCTATAAGAGTCCCAGTAAGAATAAATATTACCACAGCTCTTCTGAAAGCTCTGGGAACGAGGCCTGAGAACTCAGAGAACACTTTATTATAATGGTTGCTTCCTGTAAGAGGTACTGGAGTCAAACAGCTTGGCTGGAACAGGGTCAACAACACGAGTGGATGACTTCATCCTGATAATTGCAACACTGATTGCATATTCTGTCATCAAATTTTCAGGTGACATTCTCGGTGGAGGTTCGTGGAGAGAGAGATCTCAGGGAGTTGCTTCATTCTCATTAGCGTCTCTAGGTTCCATTATTACCCCTTTTGTCATTTAAAATTGAGCTGTTTCTTTACATTTAGAGAAGAATTTTTCATTGTTTCACTTTAAAGCGAGAAATTTAGGAGAGAGTTGTTGAAGAAAGGGTTTAGCATCTTGCTTCTCTTCGCTCTCTTCTCTTTCCCCTCAATCCAGTCAGTCGCAGCAGATGGCCACCATCCCTCTGTCAGAGGTTTGTGCCTATTAAAAGGGTTTTTTTCCTCCCCATTTGCTTGTAGAGGATATTTGAATCATTGGCTTTCCATCTTGAGTGTTGGGCTCTTTACCTTACAATGTAAAGTGCCTTTAGATGACTATTGTGTTTTGGCACTGAGTGAATAAAATTGAGTGGTTACTGAAAATGTCTGTGAGGATGGCAGAAGCAATATTGTCTTCAGTGATTGATGCAGAGCCAGCTGTATGCGCCAGTTCAGTGTTGAAACCTGCAAGGTCGAGTAAGAGTTAGGCGGAGGAGTATTCACTACATGTGAATGTGCAGCTGTAGCGTCATCATCAGGGGCTTTTCACAGAAAGAGAAGTGCTAGTACATCACACGCACACACACAAAAAGTATTAAATTAAAAAAGTATAAAAGCCATATTTTGTGTGACTAAGGCAGCTAAGAAAGCCCATACTGAGGTAGAAATGAAAAATATCCACATAAATCATTAATGAAAACTCTCAAATGACTGATCTATTACTGTATTTCCATCTACACCTGGGAACTTTAGTACTTCAGGTGTTGGGCTTGGCTGCAAATCAAGTAAAGATCGGACACTGTGTTAAAATAATTTGACTTTTTTTTTGTGGCAGAGTCTTGAAACTTGGGATATGTGCTCCTTTTGAGAAATTGTTCTCCTGAGTCAAGACTTTAGAATAAATTCTTGCTTCATTGTACAGCAGCAACTGATAATGTGGGCTAATTTTGTTTCTGTTTGTGTTGTTGTTAGCCCCGCCCCCGGAAAAGACAAAAGTCATAATAGAAAAAGAGGTTTTTTTTGTAGAGAAGCTAGCCAAGTGTTAACAACAACTCAGGATGCCACTGCAGCTATCTTTTCTACTCATCCTTGTATTTTTTTTAGCTGTTTTCTGTGCATCAAAGATAACCTCTTCATGATGAAATCCGCTGTCAATCCCTTTCCTGTGTAAGCCAACTTTTCTACTAGTCAGCATAGTACGTAAATGTAGGGTCATTGCTTAGTGTGATGTGCTGTATGCAAGCATGTCTATAGCCTCCAGGTTGGTTGAATTCCCATAATCCTTTCTATGTAGCCAAAGAGTTATGCAAATGGACACAAATGCATGACTATAAATTCAGCTTTACATAACCTTGGAAGAAAATTATGCAACAGCCTTCCACTTTACATGATTCTATGTACATTTACTTAAAACTATTCAGGCACATTGCTTTCTATTGAGTGCTGATCAACACTTTTACTCCATTACTCTTCAATTTGATCCAATTCTATTTATATAGCACCAAAGCACAGCTACAGTTGCCTCAAGGTTCCTCAAGGTTCCATCTTGTAAGGTAAAAACCCTACAATATTAGAGTGAAAACTCCAACAATCAGATGGCATCCTATAAGAAAGCACTCTATGACAGTGGAAAGGAAAAACTCTCTTTTAACTGGAAGAAACCTCTGGCAGAACCAGGCTCAGGGAGGGGCGTCCATCTGCCACGACTAGTGGTGTGTGATACTGCATATTTTGGTATCGATCCGATAGCAAGTAAATACGGGTCAGTATCACCAATACCGATACTTTTCAATAAATAAGGTGGATGCATTATTGAATTGCTAAATCTCAATTAATTTTTATGACCTCAAGTGTTTTTTGTGATGTTTCCTTTTTTATTATTAAATAGTTAAAACCCAGGACATAATTAGGACAAAGTTTATAATAAAATTTTATTAATTAAAATGCTTATAGAAAATGAATATTATCATTTTTTAGAAAAATCCTAAATAAAAAGTGCTTGCAAACCAGTAAACAAATTAAAACAAACAAGTACTGTTGGGAAACTAAAATACAAAAATTACAAGGAAGGAAAGTTTTAAGCCTAATCTTAAAAGTAGAGAGTGTTTGTCTTCCAAATCCAAACTGGGAGCTGGTTCTACAGAAGAGGAGCCTAAATGCTGAAGTCTCTGCCTCCCATTCTACTTTTAAATTTATGCTCTATGCTCTCTTTTTCTAGTCCCAGTCAGCACTCTTGCTGCAGTATTTTGGATCAACTGAAGGCTTTTCAGGGAGATTTTATGACATCGTGATAATAACGAATTGCATGAACTAGTTTGTCAGCATCACTTTGAGAGAGGATGTTTCTAATTTAGCAACATTGTGCAAATTAAGTCCTACATATTTGTTTAACGTCGATGTAGAAGGACATATCCTGATAAAAAATAACTTTAAGATTCTTCAAAGTGTTACTGAAGGCCACTGAAAGACAGAAACCATGTTTCTAAGATTTTTAGATAACTTAGGTTTTATATAGGGTGACCAACTGTCCTCTTTTCCCCGGACATGTCCACCTTTCACGTTCTGTCCGGGGGGATTTTCGAGATTGATGAAAGTGTCGGGTTTTGCTATGTGCCTACAGAGGACCCATGTGTGACGTCATCCCCGAGCTGCTGCTTTGTGAGTGGTTGTTCTGCGCTCAGAGATGGGACAGACAGCGCACACCATAGCGCCTGATGATGTTTAAAAGTGAAGCTTTTCAGACGAACTGCAAAAGAAATTTCCCTCGTCCCAGTACTGGTAATTTTTCCTATACAGATGAAGCCTTTTTTATTTACCATTATTTAATTCCAGAGGTTTTTGAAGTTATTTTTTTGCACTTGTTAACTTGTAAAAGCATATATGACATTTTGTATTTCACCACTCATTAACTGTACAGAGAAGGCATCGTTTAAATATGTTAAAATTTTCTTTAAGCAAACAGTATTAATAAAGTCTTCATGACTGGGCCAAGTGTCCACTTTTTTGGAAATCCAAATATGGTCACCCTAGTTATATCTAAATTTGGAAGCAGGGAATCAGAGGTCATGCATGCCTCAGCTGGCCTCATCAGCTACTTTTGATTACATTTATTACAAGTGCAACAGTTATTTTGCAGCAAAGTTCCTGATATTTAAGAACGTGAATATACATTAAACTCAACACATTCCATCATTAAACATCTAAATAAATACAATTAAAAAACAGCCTATCATTAGACCAAGCTCAAATAACCAAACCATTAAAATTCTGCGTGCACATTAATGCACGACTAAAAATAATTATCCTCTAATGTATTATTACACTCTTAAAAAGGGGCACCTTTATAAAAGCATAACCTTGTCACCTCCATGGATACGTCTGTGCTTAACAAATGTAGCACTCTTTGCTGCCAATACTCTAGCAGCTCTAATTAAATTCCAATTGAAATTATAAATATAGGACCTGTTACAAGGTGCTACTTTGCCGCTTCTATGGAAGTAAAATATCTTAACTGTCCTCACAAAGTACAGACTATGGTGGGAGGAAAAAAAATAAATTCCATCAGAAAACACGGATCAGTTCCCGAACCACAGTCTTTAAGAGGCTGCACGCAGAGCAGTCCTAGAAAATTGCACTTCTGTTTTGTTTTCATTTTATGACCCAGCTGTTGCTTGATGGCAGCGGAACATATGTCATGTGGAATTGATGGAAGTGCAAATTTCTGTGCAACCGGAGCTTTGAATTACGAGCAAAATGTTTTGCATCAATATTGGCAGCTGTGTAATCTTTTACAAAGTGAACCCTTGAAGGCTTTTTTTTCAGCAGAGACATTCTGTCAAAGTAAGAAAAGTGCAGTTTACTAATAGTTTACTAATAACACTGTGCTATGTGTGCCATAGTAAGACTTGACAGCATGACAGTGAGCCAGCATCGGCAATCGTGGTAAACTGAAACCGGAGGAGCTAAATGGAGTTCAATCATTCGAAAATAAATTAAATTGTTTACATTTGTGCCGCCGTGAAAAAGGAAAAACGTTGCGTGGGTCAGGTGTCCAACCAAGCATATAAAAAGCTATGAATTATAATGATTAAAAAATAATTTTGTCTAGTCTTCTAGCCGATATGGATCTGGTTTCAGATCATACCTTTACACTGTGTTATGTTTTATTCTTTAAGCGTGAACTGACCAAAACACATAAATAAAACACACACGTAATAATCCTAATCTATCATCCAAATGCAGCGAGGGCCACTGAAATGCCTCGGTGGGCCTCTCGTTAGCTGTTTACTCCGTCGCACAATAGCTTTAATTTCACTCCGTTTAAGAATACCTGCTGCTCAAGTTACGTCTTCCTGTCTCGCGTAACCCCTCTGTGACTTGTGACCCATCTAAATCACTTTTCAGTGTAAAGAGTGTGTCATTAGATGTTTAATTTAAAACCACATTATACTTTACAGCACCCCAGTGAGCTTTAACACTGACTAACAAATATCCTATTGAGTATAAAGTAATAAATACATGATTAAACAGATGTCCCATCTCAGTTATTATTTCAAAGCAATAGCTGGATCCCTGGACTTGCAGGATTTGAATTAAAGCGCATAGTAAGAGCTGCATAGTCTGCATAGAGTCTGTAAATTGGAACAATGGGGTACTCAGTGTGAAATTAACAGTTAACTTTTCGGGTTTTTTTGTTCTTAAGTGTATAAGAAGTATATTAGCTATTGTGGCTCACTATCTTTTTATATTCATGGGAAGGGACTGAGTAGATAACATGCAAACTGTGCAATTAAAACTGGCCCGTGGGTAAAAAGAAATATAGGTCATACAATGAGAGGAATGACGACAAGAAAGCTGTTGATTTTCTGCCTCTGGTGAAGGGATTGATAGGCAATAAAACTTCCTATCTTCCAAAAGAGCTCATTCATGATGCTCGAAGCCAATACCAACACTGCCACATGACCAAGTGCTTTAAACAGAAGAGCCACTATTTGCATCGTTATTAATTCATTCAACCTTGATTTAATTTCGAAAACACATAAAGGTAGAGGCCTACAGCGCTACAGCCCCACACCCGTTGAGAAGATTGTTTGGCGTGAAACAAAGAGACTTTGATGACATAATGATCCCCAACTCCACACCCCCACAGTGCAGGGGCCCTATCCAACCCCAGAGACATAAATTCATGAGAAAAACTGGCAGCAAATAAGCTGGGAATTCACTGGCCAGTCCCAGAAGTGGCTGGCGCGGGTAGAAATGAGACTTTGAGGGATAAAATTTTCTCTCACTTCGATACTGTGGCCAAGAAGCTTACACCTGCAGTGCTGACATACATCAAGGAGGTGAAGCACTTCTGGGACAAATCCTGTAGGCACCAGGTATCCATCAAAGGGCTGGAGACAGCCATCTGCACCAATTTCATTCAAAAATAATGCTATTTAAATTATGGAATACTGGTGTGAAGTCAGTTTCTGTCTCACTTTTTCTTTTTTTAATGTGTAAAACGAACTTACTGTGCATGTAAAAGTGCTCCTGTTATTTCTGGCTTTAAGAATTAATCAGTATGAGGGAGTATTTGAAAAAAAAATCAGCTTTTTTTTATATGGCCTTTGAAAGCAGAGGAAAATCAGTGAACCCATATATAAAAGCAGCACACTGTCTCTCTTTCTTCTTATTGTGTTAGTTTATCGTGGTCCTGAAGATCTGAAAGAATCCCTGCTAATGCTCTGCAATAATGGACACCAATTATATAGGCGACAAATGCTAAAAATGTACCGAGCGCGTCCTGCACACCTCTCTCCTCTCACTAAATGGCACGTCTGATGATATTCAGTAAACATTGTTTCGGTAGTAGTTTGAAGCAAGCTCTTTATTGCATGCAGGGAAACATGTCTGCAAAATTTGAATTTCAAAATAGCATCCTTTGAAGATGGGAGAAAAAAAATCCTCTTATGTTTGAAAGAAAAACTAGATATGTCCCAGTGGGGACTGTGTGGTGCAGCAGAGCTATTTCCTGGTCAGACAGCAACACTGGGTCAAACAGGTACACTTATAATAAGCTGTAAAAGTGGATAATAATTGCAGTGTTGTGAAAGGGCATGTTATGATGCGCGCCAATTGAAGTGATGAATGCTGGAGATTGAAGATCCCAGCGTTATCATGTGACTGGGAGGCTGAAGACTTCTTGATCTGATTGCACTCTTGTCTAATGGAGCTAGTTTCAGATGCAGTATGCTCCAAATGAAAACAAGATTAAAGCGCTGATAGAGTTTTACGGCTGGGCATAGACCCTTTTTTCTTTCTCCTCAGCCATGAGTGCAGATGCTTCAGAAGGTAAAGAGCTCTCTGGAGGAAAAGGGGTCATTTTATGTGTACTTCTCTCCGTGTGTTTGCTTTGCTTGTGAGATGAGAAACTCAAGAAGAAAGCGAACAAGGGTTTTTTGTTTTTTTGTGGTTGTATCACTGATGGCAGCGCTCCTGAATTTCCCCTTACGAGTTTTGCACGGCTGTAGAGTCGAGCTCTGTCAGCTTCAAAGATAACGAAAACCTAATTTCCGGTATAAAAATGCCATATCTAAATTAAAAGGTAACACTTTTCAACTCGCATAGAAAAAGAAAGTCTAAAGTGAAAATGAAAGATTCAAGTTTCCAAATTACATGTCTGCTGATACAATGGCCAGTTAATGACATGTTCAGGATTACTAAACTACATTGTGATTTATAATAGACTCACTTTTTTTCGCCCTCCTTGCTGTGAGAAAAGGCTCACTCCTGACCTGAGATGTTCTAAGAAAGATTTAGAGCCAGCAGAGAAACAGTGCATGAGAGAACATAATAATTAGTAGCTCAAATGTCACCGTCACCAAGGAGCAACCAATTTAGCATGCCGACATCATGTCTCAGCCTTGGGACAGAGGCAGAACGAGAGGGAGAGATGATATTCGAGTATCATCCTCGGCAATGTAGACAGAAACAATCGCAGACAAAAACAATTTCTGGAGGGGGATGTGACCCCCTGTACATCCCCTCCCCTGAGAGGCTCCCCAGCCTCTCTGCATCCCAGAGGGCTGCCTTGTGTAGGCATGGCTGAACTTAGCCTCTCCTCTGGGGATACAAGGGCCCCTCCTGCTGCTGTGCAAATACACATCCGCTGGAGAATCTCTGCTCTGCAGCAATCAGCCCGTGGCCCATTTACAGTCAAAGCGCACACGAGCAGTGATTCTTTTACAAAACCAAAAAAACACTAAAAGTTTGACAATCCGATGCTATCTGTGCATTCCCGTAGCAGCTTGTTGTGTTTCTCCGCTAGACGTGGGTCACCTGTTTTGAAGCGAGGACTTAATGTCGACGTGTGCGCCGTGTGGCCTGCGAGCAGAGGAGGGTTGTGGAGTTGTGGAGGGTTATCTAACGGCACAGCTCAGCAGAATAAACTGCACTCAGCGTTCCACGCCGAGCTCTCGTGATTAGATTCTCTAAGGGCTTCGACAAAGATAACACTTGTGACGCTAATCCAGTGCATCGTGGGATATGTTCTGTGTGTTTGTTTGGGATAGGAGGAGGAGGGGGTGGCAGCAGCGGCGGCAGTGGCGGCGGGGGTGGAGGGGTGCACCTTGCCTGGTGAGCATGTAATGTTGTTGTCAAGGCCACAGACACCTCCTCAGAGCACAGAGAAGATGAAGGCTGACGCTTCTCTCCCGCCATTTCTAAGCAGATTACTTCTCCTCTCTATTGAACGCTTCCTGCTCGCTTGCTGAGCCCCCACCTATACACGAGCGCAAATAGAAAGTCATGTTAAATTCATCCAAAAGGTTAAAATGCCACAGTCTGTATTAAATGGAAACCTGTTCTGCGACTGCGGCTGAATCCTGTGGAGGCACTTTGGGACATTAAGCCTGATCTTGGCGAGACCCTGGCGTTATCACACTGCCTCGCGTTTGGGCTATCGCAGTAACCTTCTTTATCGCGTTAATCGGCTATGCCCATGAAGAGCAGCACCCTCTATTCACTTCACATATTAAGCAGGAACAACATAAGACCTGCAGGGACGGCTCCTATCTTTTTTGTTACAAAAAAAAGAAAGGCGTAGCTTTTTGCACACGGGAATACAATCTTTCAGTCAAAAGCCTCTTGCTTGTTTGCTGGGCAAACAGATAAGCGCATAGATTTTCCCTGTGAGAGGCCACGAAGCAAGATATTTGTATACCATAATGCTGCAATGAATGCAAATTCTTTTACAGAGATGCTTTTAAAGCTGCCTAACCACTGTCAGCTACCTATTTTTATATATTTGTGTTGTTCTCTTTCTACTTACAATCATCATCTCCGTTTCTTTTGTGAATAACGCCGTGAGACAGTAGCGCTTGTCAGCACACATTCAAAGAGAAATGCAAATTCAGTCCAAGTGCTGACACCAGTTGTACAAAGAGTCTGCTACAGCATGCTTCGTGATCAGAGTGATCATTAGTCTGTACTGGCTGCATGCGACTGGTTGGTTAGCCTGGTTTCTACACCTGCACCTCACCTGCCTGAACAGGTGAACAATCGGCAACACTGCGTTAAAATGGCCACACACAGAAAGTAAAAGCCAAGCACAGCGTGGAAGATGGTTCACACACTCCTCTCAGTAGTCTCGCACACTGCCAACTGTGCAATTGTCCCTCAGCGCGAGACTGTGTGACCACAATTAGAAACTTTTTTTGGCCATAGTGGTGCTCATCTTCAAACGCAGTGAAGACCTTCCTTAGTTGCAGAACTTTTGGTAACATCACTTTGAGAAGCTATCTTCATTTATTAATTAAATGCCTGCTCAATTGTTTGGATTGCTTGTTTACCCATGCGTGACTTTTTGACTGACTGTATATTGCCAAAGAGATGTGAAGTGAACTCGTGCGTGCTCCAGCGATTGAGGCGACCATGGCTGGTACATCCACACTCCACGTCTTCGTGCCCGGGGCCCTAAGGCAGCAGTGTTAGCACCAAATTGACAAAGCAACTAGATGTGACAGGGGGAGTCATAAAATTTCATTTTGTGAGATCCGTGTTTTTCCCTCCTCTCCCATCCCTCAGCACTTCAAAAATTAGATCATTGCTCGGTTTAAAGCGATATGATTTATTACTAGGTTTACGTTAGCCGCTCGTTGAGTTAAGATGGAAGAGGACAAACCGGGGAGCCTCTGGGGACAGAGGCATGCAGATTTGATGTGGTCGTAGCTGCTGCACAAGCACTGTAATTTCTGTCTTGTCTTTGACAAATACGCGTCTTTATGAGTCTGCGGCTGTGAGATGCATGTTGATGTTTTTATCAGAGTAATCCCAGGTAAATTGTGGCTTTCGGGTCCGACACTTTGCTTTTTTTTCCCAAGATGAGGTGATGACTGCAGCAGAGCCGTAATGAAAGCACTGTGCATAATTGTTTAGAGATATTGAAATACTCACCAATGGCATCAGATGTGTTCACAATCTGGATGATGGTCATGTGATATGCCACACCACAGTTGTGCATGCATTCATTACAATGAAATAATTGTTGCTTTCCAGGGAATAGCTTGTAAAAACCCACAATGGCTTTGCAGGGATTCACAGCTTTTTATCCCCCCCCCCCTCTGTTACTTCTCTCTGGACACTGTGTCTCCTAGGGCCCAGCTTTTGATTGCATGAGAGAGACAGCCCTCTAGCAAAGATGAAATGTATCAATGGTACTCTATCTCCCTCCCATCCCTAATTTCTTGGGTGCTACAGTGGAGTATAGATTGCGGGAGCGGCTCTGTGAAGCATGAAGCCCCGGCTGAATACTAGGTCAGCTAACAATCTGAGACCACGGGGATACAGTGGCCTGAGTTTCATATTGGTCCACGCCTACTGTCCGGCAAACTGAGATGAGATACGCTGTAATTGAAAACACTGAACTGAAGCCTTTTGTGACTCAGAACTGCTCCTAAAAACGGACTCCCACACTGTTTTCTCATTGGCGTTCACATTTCATTTTGCAAACATGATTTTGAACAGGAAGCTGCACTTCAACTAAAAATAAATAAAGGATCGGTGGTGCATGTCTTTGCATTGCTTAAACATCTCATGATATGAAAGGGCAAGACCTCCTGCCTTCAGTGATGAACTGTGGCATAGTCTGATCATGTAAATAGTATGCTCTTTATGCAAATCCTCATCCAGTTAATAGCTTCTGATTGCCGTGCTATTACTGATTGTTGGTGTTTAACATGATGGCAGTAAAACACTAAAGCATTCTATTTATTTTCCACCACAAGCACCTCTGAACACATGCAAGGCAAGTGCATTTTGTAACATTAATATCACAGGCCTTAATAAAAAAGAATAATGGGATGAATATGGCGTCCACATGCACGCTTGGCTGTGAGACAGAGAACAAAGCCATTTCCCTTTGCGGTAGGATTCTCCATGGCTGCGAGCATGCATGAGAGGGATGAAGTAACATTTGGCTGCTCAATTAATTTTAAAGGTTTTTACACTATTAAGCACAATTTATCCCGCGGCTATTACATCCTCTCTCTTTCTTGTTTCTCTTTGATATTTTTTTGTGTGCTAGCAGAATTCCTGTATTTTAATCTTGTATATTAAAAATGCTGGTTGTGAGAGTCATACCATTTGTCTGTCGGGTCCATTTGTATCAGAGCAAAAATTACATTTTCCTGTAACTTCTATGTTGTGGCTGGAAGCACTCCCACCCCACCTGCAAACACAGCAGCTCCCCGTCATCGTGAAAATGATCATAAGTGTAATAAAGCAAAATCTAAGTGGAAACATTTGGAAACTTTAAAGCAATCAAACTGCACTGTTTCTCCAGCTTTTCATAAATATTAGATGTTTGAGACCAATAAAGATTTTTAATATCTGATAACAGCTAGCGTAGCTGTCACAGCTATGTTAGCATCCGCGAAGGTGGCTAACACAGTCAGGGGAAGTTAATTAGTAAACTATGTGACAGCATTACAGGGCCATCGTCTGTTAAGCGACGCATCAAGGGTAAGAGCCTACAAAACTACTACGTGTGATATCAACACATGATATACACTCACCGTTCGCTTTGTTAGGTACACACTACTGCCTTAATTCTTCATGCCACAGATTCAACAAGGTGGTGCAAACTTTCCTCAGAGATTTTGGTCCATATTGACATGACAGCATCACGCACTTGCTCCAGATTTGTCTGCTGCACATCCATGTTGTGAATTTCCTGTTCCCCCACATCCCAGAGGTGTTCTATTGGATTGAGTTTTGGTGACTGTGGATGACATTTGAGTTGTCATTGCCATGTTCAAGAAACCACTTTGATTCGACATGGTGAGCTATCCTGCTGGAAGCAGCCAATAGAAGATGGGTACACTGTGGTCTTAAAGGGATGAAAATATTCAACACCAATACTCAGGTAGGCTGCGGGGTTTAAATGATGCTCAAGTCGTAGTAAAGGGCTCAAAGTGTGCCAAGAAAAGATCCAAAATATCCCCCATTACTCCACCACCAGCAGCATGTACAGCTGATATAAAGCAAGATGGCTCCACGCTTTCAGAGATGCTCTTCTTCACACTTTGGTTGTAACAAGTGGTTATTTGAGTCACTGTTGCCTTCCTATCAGCTAGAAGCAGTCGACCTATTCTCCTCTGACATCGACAGGGCATTTTCAAACAGAGAAATGCCACACATTGGATGTTTTTCATTTTTTAGGCCACTCTCTGTAGAGAGTTTTTTGAGGGAAAATGCCAGCAGAAATACTTGCATACCAGATCTGGCACCAACAACCATGCCACATTCTTAAATCATCTTTCTTCCCCATTCTGATGCTCAGTTTGAACTTCAGCAGGTTTACTTGACCATGTTTACATGACTAAAAGCACTGAAATGATTAGCTAATCAGATATTTCTGTTAATAATCAGTCGCACAGGTATATAATATATAATCTAATATAGATTCCAGTCATCTTCAGACGTCTGGTAAAGAGAAACTCAAAATGTGACCATTTGCATGACCTCAAACTCAATATGGTACTTGCTGTGGACCCTAGCAGGGGTGTGTTTGTGTGGTATCCATGTAGATAACACAAACACCCCCCCCCCCCTCCACACACACACACATACACACACACACACACAGATGCCTTAATCTAGATGAATGTCATTTGTGATGATATTGCTCCTTTTAAGTAGTCAACAAAAGAGAAATAACAGATTTTAAAGAAAGGACAGACAACTTGGTGAACAAAGGGGAAAAAAATGGAAGCTATTTTCTAAAGAAGCTGTATCCAAAAGTATTAAATATTCAGAAAACACTTGGAGATTTGCACAAGTAGGGTATGTTTTTCAATACTTTTGGCAACACAAATTTTCAAATTCATTGTAATGAGGTTAGCCTTACAATTAAAATGTCGTAATGAAAGCTCAGGCAGAAGTAGAAAAGTTCATTTCTCAAAACTCACAGCTAATTAAACATTTTTAAGAGAAATTAACATTAAAAAAATGTCCTAAGACTGAGGAAGGGTAGCTAAAGTTTCATTTCCAGTCCAATTAGTTTTTAGGCTTTCATTCATGTTGGCCTGTGTTAGACAACACAGGGAAAAGAGGAAATAAAGGTTTTAGTCAAGTATCACCGATGTTACACTATATTCAGTGACCTGCCAGATCAACAAGCTTTAGTGTAATTTTACAGTAGATGTGAAGATAGAAGCTTTTTTTCCCCCCATTCACAGGCTGTGAAGGAAAATGTTATTTTTATTTTAGCTTCTGCAGCTGCAGCGTAGCTCCCCAGTGAGGAGCAAACTCCATTTCCCTCAAAGCAAGAGGAAAAATGAGTCATGACCGTGTTAATGAATGTCACAGAGCAGTGATAAAACATGTGGTAAAAGCCCTACAATCCTTCAGCAGAATAGAATGACCATAGTTTAGGTTAATTACCATAGTTTCTATTAGTGCCAGTGTCATGCTTGTCTGGTAAATGTTCCCTAAATTGCAATTAAAATTACCAAATGTGCTTTTAAGTTACAAGAAGTCAGACAGTAACCGGCCAGAATCTGGTTTTGTGACTGGGAGAATTAAAGTGCAACTTTTAGAAGCTGTTCTTCCCTCCCTCTGAATTTTTACACCCCCCCCCCCCGCCAAAAATGACAAATTATATATTTAAAAATGTTTAAAAAAATACAAGAATCAACATGTCATTTAAAACTGGATTAAAAATTTTTAAAAAAAAACATCTTCAGTTCTGTCGTGAGCTATAGCAAAAGGTTTTCTACTGTTTCATTTATATGTGTTATTTAGTACGATGCACAATGCCCCAATTACACTTTAATTCATGTTTGCACTGTAAAACTGATAAACTGTTCTTTAAAAAAATAAAAATGATGATGATAAAGAAAAGGATGTGAAAATGAATAGTGTTAAGTCAGATTTAAATCAGAATATCTCCTTCCACACCTCGAGGCTGTGCTCAAAAGGGGATTTACAGTAAGAACCTAATATGACTTCTTTAGGATAATACAGTGTATGAATAGAGGAAGTAAGTTTAGTTTTACTGCTGTCTCCTTGGTAAATGTCAAATACTTTTTTTGGCATAATGTGCCTTTGAGTATTTTGAACTGATAAACCCTCGTCTGTGTTTTTACTATGAATCACTTCACAGTAAAAACACTGAGAGTAGAACAAATTAAAGATATCCAAGGGATAAATCTAGTTTGGCTTATTTAAAACTAACACAACAACAAAAAAACACTTGCTTTGTATGGATTGTCTACTAACCCTGGCTTACTTATTTTTGTTGGTCAGCCAGCAGAGTGTTGTGGGAAAGCAACAGGATTTTTCCATGGACTTCTGGAATTTTCAAAAGAGATACAAAGTTACGATACTTGCACATATTATTTACTGCACAAGTTAGCACAACTTTTAGGATTTTTCCAAGCGCAAATGTAAACACCAAAAGCACAAATCTGAACATCCCATCAGGTTCTTTGCGTCCATTGTTAGACAACAAGCAGTCCGCTTTTTGGGACACACGAAAAGCTTCAAAACTCTCTGGTAATATAACTCTATAACTAAATATTTGGCCATATGCTATCTCTAAATATTCCATGCTTGCGTTAACAGACCTGAAGTTTACGGATTCACGGCTCATTTCTGCTGCACTCACAAGTAAAAACATTTTTTTTGGTCAGAGTTGTGTATTTGCATGGCCGTGATAATTCTTCCTCAGGCCGAGCAATGCACCGTAAGACATGGACACGCACTGCACAAAGGTCAAATGTGTGGTGCAGGAACACATTGCCTTGGCATGGCTTGAGAGGGATCAAGATGGGGAAAAATAAAGGGGTCGTAAGGGGTTCAAATACAAAAATCTTAAGAATCTATGATCATTTCTTTATATTTATGATCCAGAATTTTTTTTAGCTTTCTAAAGTACACATAAAAGATACCAGCAAGCTCCCACATGATTGAACTACTAGCTTTACATGTTGTAGACGACTTCAAATTTTAGTAATATCATATTTCAATTTGTTTCCTTTGTGCAATGAATAAAAAGCTTTTTTTGTTGTTGTTTACCAGTGTGCTTGCTTCAGATTGCTGCTCGAGGGACATAAAGAAGAATTCAAATCAAAATGGACTTCAAACGTTAAAGCCTCAGCCTGTAAAAGCGAAACTATCTGCAAGGACACATGGCACCTGAGGGTGAACTGACCCTTTGATTAAACCATTTTAGAAACAAAATACTGCAAATGAGCTCATTTGAAATGGTAAGCGCTGTGTTTCAGCAGCCAAAAGTGGTGTCTTAAGTTCAATGCTGCAGCCATCAAAGTAGAGACAAATGTGTAACAGCCGCATCAAAATAAAAAATAAAAAGCGTTATCTGTTGCCAGCGTACATGGGCATGTCAAACCAGGATATATATTATTCATCACATCTCGTGTTTTTCATGAAAAAGAACAACATGAAGCCTCTTCTAAGCCTAGCATGTTTGGAGGCAGCCGTGGCATTTTGCGGTTGCATGTTCTTAACTGTTTTCTTTCTCGGGTCTGCGGGGATGCACACGCCACGCTGGCTCGTACTGTACCTGTCTTCAAGGACTGTGACGGCAATGGCATGATTGCAGCGGTGATTTGGTTCCACAGCGTCTTGTTTATTGGCAGCCATTAAGCCGAGCGTGTCTTCAAAATCTCAACAGAATAATTTATCAGCTTATGCAGCCCTATTCTCACAGAGATATGCTGCAAAACTGTAGTACTGGCATGGAGAAATGTCATGAGATTAGAGATATCTAGTCTGGTCATACTCGACGAGGCAGTGGGAATTCATCCTCATCCAGTTTTTTTCTTCTTTTTTTTTGGCCAGAAATATTCATTTGAGTTCAAAAGAATCTAGATCTATCTATATTTTCTGCTACAAATGACCCCAAGCTATTTCTTTCCATGATTTCATTCATTAATGCTTTTTTAAGATATTACATTTCATTAGAAAAGGCCCTGCCCCTAATCCAAACAACAAAGCTACATAATGGGAAATGGCCCATGTCAAGTCATACTGCAAATGAACAGAAAGGATAAGCTCTGTTTTTTTGGTGTAATATTCGCACAGTCATTTGGATCGTATATAGTCCAAACTCCAGATTAAACTGGAAAAAGAAGCAGCTGCCCTGTCATGAAATAATAATACAATATATGGTAACAGAAAATCAAACCAAGTGTTTTGCCAGGTGCTTCAGAAAGATGCAACATGAGCCTCTGTGTCAGCGGTGCCTGTTAAAAAAGAAAAGCAAACTCCACGTCACATTATGTAACACCTCAGTTCTCGAGAAAAACTTGACAGCACGCCGCATGTGAACACGGATCGGGACGGACAGCGTTTCTACCTCCACGAGTGTTTACAAACGCAAAATACGCAGAGTGGGTTTTTAAAAAGCTGAAAACAATAACTGAATAAATATGAATTTCCGTCTTTGACTTAATCCATTCGCGCTGCCTGGGGCTTGGTGCTTAACCCCAGGGGAGCCCCGGCAATACCACCCCCACCCCCACCCCCTCCACCCCCTCCCCGACTGCCTCTGGAGACCGGCGCGGAGATATGTGCAACAGAATGGAAATCGCAACACTCTCCACCCTCCCAGATTGCCATTGAAAGCATTTACAGTACACTGGGTAAGACAGGCAACCAAGCATTGATAATGAGGAGACGGTGAGAGAAAGGGAGAGTGTTACTTGGGCAGTGTTTGTCGGCAAATACAAGGGAAGAGAGTCAACGCTTAGTTTTTATTTAGCCCTCCAGTAGAGTTAACTATCAGCAGTGGTCTTTGTTGCTTCGTCACTTTGATGCAGTGTTCGTGATCTCACAGATGACCATTGGTAGGTGTGAGGTGAATTCGGGCTGGAAGAAAGAGATCCTCTGTCCATCGCAGAGAGAGTTAAAGGGAGAAAGAGAGACTGTCATCCATTAAACAATTATCACAGACAGGAATGGCATGCCTTGTAGGGCCGGTCTGGGTAACAGGGAGCTTACAGAGGGAGTACACTCTGCAGATGAGTACATTATTTATAGATGAAAGAGGATCCAAAACAGAGCGATCAATGCACAGATGAGACCAGCTACCAAATGACTCCAACCTGGGTATTTGAGAGCGCGGTAGAATGAGATGTGAGCGCTGCGGAACAGGCAGGTGCACGGGCTGATTTTCATGGCCCCGTGCCCTCTTCGCTCTAAAACAAACCAGCTATTAAGCAGCTACTTCTATCAATCTGATTGCGGAGGGGTAAAAAACTCCGGCCTAGTCCTCATTTGGGAGAACCGGCAAATGAGCCGGCATGACCACTGAGGAGTTACCACCGTTCGGACAGATCCATCAGAGCAGTTTTGCTGGCCATGCCTCCGCATCTAAACGCATTCCTGCACACAAGCACCCTCACAAATCTTTTGTTATCACCAGAGTGGCCACGGTGAAAGCATTACACCAGGTGTGATATGGACTGCTTATGCTAGCCAGGGAGGTGCAAGGGGATAGGAAGTGGGACCTTGGAGAGTACATTAACCTGCACCGATCTGCCAAATACAGCAGCAATTTCACACCTGAGTGGATAAAAACATGACCATTCATTTTTTTTTGCTGGTGACAGGGGAAAACCTCAAGGCTCCAATTCAGCCATCAGGTATGAGACATATGTTCCCCATCATTCAAGTGTGTTCGCAGCAGCAGGGGAAGGCATTCCATTTATTCCATTGCAGTCATCTATTCAGTTATTCAATTAGCTTTTCGGATTATTTGTCTTCCTGAAAAACTCTCTGGTGTTTGGATGTCTAAGTTTAAGGCGATCGCGTGCTTTTAATAAGCATTAAAGCATCTATCACAGTATGACTAGCACTAATTAGCCACGGCTGAAGTGTGGGTAGGTTAAGGACAAAACAACCGCCTTCACAAGTAAAATTCATTCACGAGCTAAAATGCACCTGCAAACAAGATGTATTAAGCGCACTCTTGTATAATGCACTTGTATTTGCTGCTTTTTTTCATATTGATAACAATGGGGGGAAAACTGTTAAGCAGTTTTAGGAAAATGGTTTTAAATTATCTCTAATGGTGGTTTTTCAGGAGCCACGGCAATGCTGGGTAACTTAAGCGCGCACTGCTGAACCAACAACGTTTGCCTTAAGTGTTGCAGGCAAATCTCGTTTCTGCAAGATTAAAGGGCATGTGTCAAGTCGCATCGGAATAATAAGTGACGCCGCTGTTTTGTTACACAGTGTGTTTACAGAGAACCACTTTAACATGCTCCTTTTTTAATGTGGCATTTCTCCTCCTATAAAAAGCGTCTTCAATAATGGTATA
Organism: Oreochromis niloticus; assembly: GCF_001858045.2. Lineage (NCBI taxonomy): Eukaryota > Metazoa > Chordata > Actinopteri > Cichliformes > Cichlidae > Oreochromis > Oreochromis niloticus. Next base: position 29,217,556 of record NC_031966.2, on the reverse strand, counting down.
ATGGCATGCAACGATGTTTTCATGTTACCATTTCCCTGCAGTAATTGCAGTCTGTGCTGCTGATTTAATACTCTGTACAGTAAACTGTAAATATAATGCTGAATGCACCCCCGCCCAACCCCCACTCCCCCCCTCCAAATTTTTGATGTGCAGCTCTTATCAGGACCTCAGCAGTATGAACTTCAAGTTGACACCGCAGGAGAGGAGTTTTTCAGATCCTTTGATGTGTGATTTCTAGTGAACAAGGGCGAATGCGATGTACATGCGAGAAAAGACACCAATTAAAGAAGGCACCACACTCCCAGAGAAGTCGCACCATTATTTCTTTGAGACCCACTCAAACTCTGACAAAGGGCATGAATCAAACCAAACCCTTAGGCATGGGCAGGAAAGGAAAATTGCCTGTGTGTGTGTGTGTGTGTGTGTGTGTGTGTAGACTATCCGGCACAGCAGAGCTCTGAGACCGGGCAGTAACAAACAAGATAAGACAGTCAGCGAAGGAAGAGAGTGGAAAATTTCAGGGATCTTCAACAAGAGGAAGCTCTCGAGACAGTCAAGGTGATACTCTAAGCCATAAGGCATAAGAGTGTGTTCACACTGAGCATCCTTGTGGCTTTGTGCTTGAACTCTAGAGAGTTTATTCTTGTCAGCTGGTTGTTTTAAAAGGTGTCAACCATGCTGTTGTTTTGTGTGCGCCAAATAACTGCACAGGGTTCGCCTGTGGTGCACCTGATAAGTAGGCAGAATGTGGGCTGAACCAACCTGCTGCTCTAAAACTATCAAAAATAATGCTTACAGCCAGGTAATAAGTAGCAGTTGCTGGATTGCAAATACAAAATTCAACAAGTGAATAAGCAAGAGAAACGAGATAGGCAGTGATGGTCAGGCAGAACAACGGCAACAAGAGAAAGAAACAAGCCAGAGTGAGAACAAAGCAGTGAGTCAGAAAAGCAGAACTTTGTTTTCTGATTATTTCACAGCGGTAGTGTTCAAAAGCACATATAAACACAAGCACACTTTCACA